>NC_050514.1:5604937-5625886 GCF_002922805.2 Oryzias melastigma
TGTGAGTGAAGGTTGATGCATTAATACGCAAAAATGTTTAGAATAGAGATGATAACTTTTCAAATTGACACCTTCAATTGTTCATGTAAAGATAAAAGTGCACAACTGTCAGAAGTAGAGGTAAAAGTATTAATGCCCTGACAGCTGGAATTTTAATCAAAAGCAGCAAAATTTCAAAGTTTTCTCCGTGTTATCAACCAATCTGTTAGATAGCTGACAGTTCACTTTAACTTTCTCTGTGAAGGTTCACTGCAAGTATTCAGTCAAAATCATACAATTAATCAGTCAACGGCAGCACTTAGAAATTATTCAGCCTTTGCTTACAGTCTGAATATTGACTAGAACTCTTGTAGATGGAAGAAAAAGAGACAGATTTTTAAAAAAGCAAGAACAGAAAAAAATTGTAAAAAATGTAAAGTTGATACTAAAACTGCGTTTCTAACCGGATTTTAAGATTTGAATTTCATATCAGTTTCAGCTTATTTCAGCAACCACAAGAAAAAAGAAACAGGAGGGATAAAGGGTAATTGTAATTTCAGTTAAAAATTAGGGTTGAAGTTAACCTTCATTTATCGCAGGAGTTGCACATTAAAAATAACTCACAACTGGGGAAATCTGCAAAGTAGCCACCTTTATCTTTTTGCAATTCTTTTTAATGAGGATAAAAAAAAAAACCTTACTACAAACTTTATAAATATTTCCCAGAAAGGAATGAACATTTTTACACTTTTGTCTCTTGTTTAAACTTAAGTTTAAGCAACTTTTATGAAAGGTGAAAACATTCTGTGCAGGAGACACAGCAAGGAAGAGATTGATTGACAAGGTCAACAGCCAATCAGGACGCAGAACACAATGTGCTGTTAAAAAAAAAAAAGAAAAGAAACTGGAGTCACTGTTTTTTTTTAGGTTTGTGCCTTTTTTCTTTGAAAGATTTTGGCTTTCTTATAGTCTGAAAATGGTGCCACAGGACATTATATGATTGACTGCTGAAACTTTTGCATCAAACATTTTAAAAATGGTCAAATATAAAACTTATACCAGTGAACTATTTCTGTCACGGCAGAGTTTCAAAAAAGCCATTAATTATCTGAGATTTTCTCTTGGCTCTCAGTCACACAACAAAAAAGTCTTGTATTTTCATTTATTGTAGAATTGGACAGCCAGCACCAAGCTCAGCTCATGTGTGAACATTGTCGAGTCTGTTAGTCAAACAATGTTGGGCATGAATGAACTGTCAAAGGAGGATGTGTGCAAAGTTCACCACATCTTCTTCATTCTCTGCAAATGACTGATGAGTGTTTCACTAAGATGCTGGGAGCCAAGTTCTGTCAGCTCCACACATTAACATCCACTGATTTGGTTTTGTTCATTTCTCACTGGTGTTTCCGTCTCATGCGTTTCCAGAGGGGAAAACTGAAGCAATAAAAAGACGTTTATTAAAATGTTTTAAATCCTGATGCTTCCTGGTCCTACCATGGAAAGACTTTCATCCTTATGAAATTAGTCACGACTAAAAGTAGCTGCTGGCAAACCAAAGTAATCTCCAAAAATGTTAAAGGTATTTTAGTTCTATTGCAATTTAAAGTTTTAGCTCCCAAGCAGTGAAAGTGAAGGTCTCTCAGTTTAGCATGCCTGACAGTTAGTAATGACTGAATGAACCGGGAAGTGACAGCTCTTTTTAAACCCTCGTTTAAAGACATGCAGCTTTGCAGATAAAGTTACTCAGACAGTGAGCTACTTCAGGATTTTTTAGGCTTTTTAGACTATGTTCATTTGGATTTAAGAACTTAATGGCATTCCATGAGGACAACAGTTATTTTTTATTATTGAAGTTAATGGGGTCCATTGAGGAAGACTGCAAATATTTCCTGTAGAAATTTTAAAAGTCCTTTGAGGGGATTTTCAAATTGTAAATATAGATCATTGCCATTTTTTATGCCTACCCAACAAGTCTTCTGTTCTTGAATTTAACCCAAACCAGGAAGTACCTGATTTTGACAGTTCTTCAATACACCACTAGAGGCAGGCTTCATAGGGGAATAAATTCCTATCGACTCTCATCTTAAAATGTAAGTTGTTTATACCAAAATGAATGCATGTGCAGTATGGTTTCAGTATCATTCAATTTTGGAGAAATATTGTAAGATTACCAAATTGTGGCAGGGCTAAATGCTCCCAAACTTATGATGCCAATAACAACATAAGCAATGGTTTGAGTTCTTTTACTGTAAATTCACATAAAAACAACATTGTGCTCTTAAAGGTGAAATATTATGGCACTTCAGAGGTATTTTTGGAGATTTTTTTTCAACACCCCCTTGAGCCCCTATTCTTTTCATTTATTGGTAAATGTAGACCAAGAAAAAGAATTCAAGCAGTCATCCACACAATGTAAAACAGTGGAATTAGGCCCAATTAATTATAAGCATTAGAGTTTCATAGCAGATGCATAATCTCTTGTGAGAAAACCTTTCTTTGTTTGTTCATACCTCATCAGGGGTTGCCACAGAGCAATTTCTTATACTTTTTCCAAGCAAAAAATGTGTTTATAGTTTTGGTTAATAAAAAATGTTCAGTTGAAACTGCTACTTAACATACCTTTTTACCGTAATGGTAAAAATTTCTTTATTTTCTTAAAAATTTACGTATTAGCTAAGCTTAAATCTAATGTTTTGTGCTTCTTTGGCTCAAACTGCTTTTTGGTAGCTTAAAAAAATCTTTAAAAACATTTTTAGTACAACTACGAAGCTGCACTATTTGATGGATTATCAGAGCATTACGTAATCAGAAGCGCAATACTATTTTGTTTCACTCAAACTATAATTCGGAGCGCCTTGTGTGTGAAAATAAACTTGTTTTTTTAATATTGCAGCTAATAATCTAGAACACCTTACAACGACTAATTAAAAACTTTCAAATCATATTTTAATGGAATTTAAAAGGTGCATCCATATAATATGAATCGTGTGAAATTTAACCATAAGTGTAATAAGTCAAAAATTTGGCAGTAACTTTAGACTCAAAGCACAAGCACATAACGTTGAGGCCAATAAAAGCAACTGAAAAGAGTAAAAAAGTAACCTCCAATGGATTAAAACTATATTATATGTTTTATTTCGTCTGACTACTCTGCTTATAAGAACCAACATCGCCGCTTTAAATGAACATTCTGAATTAACCCAACTCTTTGAATTCCATGCTCTGTTGATGATCAGGTAAGGTAAACAATGTCAAAATATAATAAGATCATATTAAGACAGTATTATAAATGCAAAAAAAAAAGTAGTTTTTAGTAGTTAGCAAAATGTCCTGCAGGAATTTTCAGAACTGTTTCCATGGAATATTTATATTGCAATCTTCTCACATAGTAGAAACTATAAGGGTGGAAATACACAAGCAGATGGATCTTCCCTCTGGCAGCCATGTGTTACGTATTATAATGTGTCACTGTATCACAGATGCCTTCCTATTGCAGTGTCTTTAGTTAAACAACACCAGTTTCAGAGAAATGTTAGCACTCGGTGTGCAGGGACGGCTACTGGAAATGACTGAGCAAGACGGTTGATGAGTTACTGGGAGCTGCCGGTGCTAATGTGGGACAACACCTGTCAGTCCCTACAATGTACTGCAGAACAGTACAAAGCTTCATGTATTGGAACTTTTTCCCTCTAATTACCTTAAAACTTCATTTTGTTCTCAAGATTTCACAATAAAAGCCTTTTAAAAAGCCTCTTTTAACAATTTGAGCTGCCCTCCGGCTCACATTCTACAAAAGTTTTATGTAGCTTGAAAAGACCGATGCGTTTTTATAGCTTGCACTTAGAAGTGGATTGTCCCTGGACCGTGCCACATCTCAGCTTAACATACAAAGAGATGATGTGCAAGAGCTGCATTTATGGATCCATTAAGCACTGAAGCGGTGTGTCGCAATAGTAATTGTGTCTTTGACATAAAGACTCACAGACTTAAAAATCTTCAGATGAAAACTTTGGTGTGAGTGTGACGTTTTCGCTCTCATTAGGTCCAAGTCTAATGTAATAATCTTAAAGTCTCACTCTGATCATTTTTTGATCTATTTTAAAAGTGTTCCCAGTGGTCTTTTAATCATGATTTTCCAGTTTTTAGCTAAAACAAAACAAAAAAAATGTTGTTTTCAAGGACATAATGTCTGCAGAGCAGCAATCGTTCATTAGTAATTAGCCTACAAGTTGTGTGGGTGGAACTGTTCCCATAACTGAGAGCTCTCTGTTTACAGTCTCTACCGCTAGCTTACAGCCCCTCACACCCCCAATCTAACATTAACGAGCAACAAAATTGGTGATCAATATCAGAGCTATCCGACTGTGTACAGTTTTGAACCAGATACCATCCCAGACGAGAAAAACAAAGACCTACATGGATCTAGTCGTCTACAAGTGGATGCATCAGAATGCAGCGTAAACGGAAACTTGTAGTTTGCCCAGTGTCGCAACTGTGATATTTTTCAAACTGCATTTTTTGTTTGCTTCTGACTCACAATGATTTGAATAAAGAAATAATCAAAAACACAATTTTAAGTCTAATTTTCAGTATATATCCTCAATCATGAGAAATATGCTACAAACAACAACATGTTAAAAACACAATTTTCATGGGAATGGGTCATAAAAGGCCCACTCACCCTCGTGCGAGCTGGCATCTGGGTCAAAACTGTACAGCTGGATAGCTCGCCATTTTTGTTGCACTGCTAATGTTAGCTTGGAGTTGTAAGGGGCTTTAAGGAAGCGGAAGAGACCGTAAACAAAGGGATGATGGGAAATCGGCAGAGGCTTACTTCCACGCTTCAGATTTTCAAAGAAAACTCAAGCTTTTATCTGTCTAAAAGTCCATTGTAAATAAACGGTTCATTGAGCAAACATGGAAAAAACCTTTGCTAAGTGAAATGGGTGATTGGGTAACCAGCTGAAATGTCACCTGAAGGAGCTTTGTGGAAGGCTGGGGATGTATTCTGTGAAGACAACAGCCTTCTGCTATGCATTTCCATTTTCACTTCCTCTAAATCAACACACTCAATTATCCTTTAACCATGAGAGCACACACCGGACCATAAAGAGGAAGTCATAATGGATCAGCAGAAACCGATTTTCAGCAGAGCTGAACTTGTGAAAATCATAGCTGTAAATTCTCCACTTACTCTGAGGATAAAGGGGACAGTTTGTGCATTCACTTTGTGTTTGACAGTGGTGAAAAAAGCTGAAAGAGAGAGGGGGCAGGTCAGAAGAAATCCAGCTAAAGTGGACATTGGAAATTCTGTGCTGCTGCTGCTGCTGCTGAAAGCCACCTGTTTGTCTGGAATGAAAATGTAGGTAATGAGAAAATCTGCCTCTCCTCAGTGGCATCCAGGGAGCTTTTGAAGCCGAGGAAATAATGACAGTCAGCCAGGAGATGCTTCAATTGGCTTTTATCACATCTTCATGTAAGAATAATGTGATTTCACCAAAATCCCAACAGCTAGCTCAAACACTCTGTAAAGCCAAGTCAATACATCTTGTTTTAAAAGCTGTCAGATCTCCTCCAATTGGAAAAGAGGGTTTTTTCACACAGAAAACAAACTGCTAAACCATCAGAGAGAAAACTGCGCAGAAAAAAAAGAGGACTCAATTTATCCTTAGAGCCAGAAGATTTAGTAAGACTATTAACTCTTTGATTCTGAAGCTACCATAACTCTTCAACCATTAACACAGTTTATGTGATTCCAGTGGATTCTGAAATGAAGAATCGTAGCCTTTCAGTGATATGCAAAACTTCACAGCATTGAAATGATTAAGCAATAAGTATAAATCAGCTGATTCCTTCGTAGAGAAAAGTGACTTGCACCTTATGCTACAGGTAACGCTTCCTTTTGCAGAACGCTACTTTACTAGGCAACGCTTTACAATCATAGCGATATTCGAGTGCTGAAAGCTCTGCGCTAACATAGCTGACCGGTGAGTATTGGTGTCGTCATTGAGTGGAAGTGATGTCCGAATTTGATGACGCTATTTTTTTATAACTCTGCGTTTGTAGGAGTAGGGAGAAAGGACGACATCTCCAGGATAAAAGGGTAAAGCAATGTTCACACTGGGCTTGTGTGGGTTCTTGAACACGCTTTAACCATTTGGTGTTTACACTGGACCGTCACTTTCTGATACTAGCACATATACCTACAATTAAAACAGTCTTGATGTGAAATATCAAAGCGGTTCAAATGTCTTGCTCCAAGCTTTTTTTTCCCAGCTTTATTCTAATTTATAAAATACATGGTGTCATACAGTTCCAGCCAGACACAAAACATAATTATTAGTTTCTCCTTCAATTTTTTAAACGGTTGACACTTGCATGAATTTAAGAAGAATTCATCCATCGAGTCACTATTAAATTTAAGCCCCTGATTGGTCAAAGTTCAACCGCTTTGACCTTCAACGTGTGTTCGATGGCTGCGTTTTTGTACATAGAGCCTGAAAACGGTCTAAAAATGTGCGTGGCTACACATAAACATGAGAGCTTTGAATGTGGTAGCCCAAAACACGCTCTCACACGTTTACACAGACTTTTCATTGAAAGTGGCCTGTTAAAAATGCATTGCTGAGGCCGATATGAGCATAGTATCAAGGGGCATTGAGGAAAGATTGATTATTATTTGTATTTTTCAACCGATAACACTATTTTACATGGTTAAATGGCTCAATGTTGCCTTTCATCAGATAAACCATATAAGAAGAGTTTATAACAGTAATGAGTTTAGTCACTCCAACCATCCTTGCAGAGACTATATTAACATGGCCTTTGAGCCCAATGACACACAAGCTGAGTGTAATACACGTCGTCTAAAGATTTGATTCCTGCTTGACACCACATCTGCACTCCTTCATTTATAATTCAGCCTCTGGAGACAGGAAAAACCTCTTGTCAGGCTTCACACACTTGGGCGCCGAGGGCTTTAAAAAGCTCTTCAGAGCCACAATGTCAAAGGGACAACATATAAAGTGTAGCCTACTTTTCTACGGCCGCAGTGGGAGTCTGAAAAGGTGAATGCAGCCGTGTTATTAAAGGGGGTCCTTATAGCTTAAAGCGGCCTTGGCCACATCTAATTAGAATGTAAATGTAGTGTGGGCTGAGGATGGATCACCGAGGATAGACATTGGCATTTAGATTATGCTGAGACTAGATTACCGATGACACTGTGTGTTGGTGTGATAGCCTTTCAGAGAGCAGCTTGACTAATTGTGTTTCGCCACTTGCAATGTAAGCTGCTGCTGTTCTATTGCTGGTAATTAACTAAAGAGAGACAGAGAGAGGCAGGCTGTTGCATGGGCACGACGTAGACACGCAAATAAAACAACGCGTTTATAAGCTAGTGGACACACCTCTTGCACAAGACCGGAGCAAATCATTGTGTGCTCCGAGCTTAGGCTTCAAGCTGCTCAGAATAAATCCTCTCACCTCTCTACAACTCCTTATTGAGGGCATATGCCATGAACAGAGCGGCTAAGACCAAACAGAGAACCAAAGGCGGAGTGAAGACAGCAGAGGGAGGAAGAGGAGGAGGGGGGGCAGTGAGAACAGAGAAGAGGAGAGGAAGGGCGAATACATGGAGCGAGGGAGAGCACCGAATGGAATAAATTGAAGCTGATCTGGTGCTCTGCATTCTGAGGAGTGTGCATTTGCATATCTGTGCAGCGGAGCAGAGGGAGAAATGTTTTGGTGCTGACAGCAAGCTGAATATCTTAAACCTCAGCTGACACCCCTGGAAGCACTCGCTCCTTACATGCACACTGGAAAGAGCACTCGTAGGAAAAAAACCCCTCACACATGTGAACAGTCACACAAAGATACACACACGCAGCTAGATTTAGGGTCAGGAGGTGGGAAGCTTTGTGCATTGCTTTGTTCCAGCACAGTGATGTATAGAAGTGCTTGTTCTTTAACAGTCAGCTGGAGTGCAGGATCTCCAGGGAGGAGATCCAGTGAAGTATTCATGACTGCAGGTGTGCATTTATAGTATACATTCGGTTCACATGTACAGCAAACCAAGCATCTTCGCATACATAAAAGAAAAGCTGTTACCTTTTTGACTGTAATTCATAAATGCTGTCAGATACAATTTAAACTGAACATATCTTTACAGCTTAACACAATTAAAAGTGACACATCAATTAAGATAAAAAAAATATTTATTATTTTTTTTGTCCCAATATTTCACAACTCATCCTGAATGGTTAATTTATTGGTTTTGTATTCATCTAAATAGACTTTAATTTTCATGGTTGACTGATCAGTTTGTGGGTCTCTGTAGTGAAAACACATTTTATTCCTCTTACCTTTAAACATTCATAATTTAAATAACTAATCCTCAAATTGTCACTTTTTTCAGTTTATGAATGTAAAAACCATTGACTCTGTATAGAGAACTGTGCTGAGTCTACTTAGGAAGTACCCATTGCTCCAAGAAGCCAAAATCTCATAGACTTCTACTGAGAAATAAACAGTTACTTCATCGGTCTAAAGTCAGAATAACAATTTTTGCTCTGATTCCTTTTTTTTTAAACATCTTTTATGTAGTGGACACTATTCAAGTTATAAACTGGCCAATCAGATGCCTCAACAAAAGCATGTGGTTTCAAGTTGATATTGTTAATTGACAGATTTCGTGTACCCCGTTTTGAAGTGGTAGGGGTGTGGACTTCAAACAAGCTCACTCCTGATTTGGCAAAAGTGGTTGCCATAGAAATGTTGAATCAATCCAAGTTGGACCAATTGCTGTTGACTGATAATTTCTGGTGACGTCCGAATCGTGAAAAAATGGTGACTGAATTAATTTAATTTCATTGGAACTGGAAGCAAGTCATTGTGTTTGGGTGACGTCACACTCACTCAGACCAGTTATCATTTACAGTCAATGGTTTTAGATAAAAAATAAACCAATCTAAGCTATGGCAAAGTGGATCTGAAAATAATACATTCATAGAGTTTCCAATATCATCCAGCTCTAAGTATGTCTTCTATTTGCTTCACTCTTTTAGAACAGAAACCTTTAGTGTTCATAACCAGAAATCCCACGAGAAGTGCTACAGGATGTTAGCATGTCTACAAGGAGAACCAATTAGAATTCCAAATTGACTTTTGTGATGCATTCATATCAATGTATTCTGATACCACAAGGAAATCAGCAAACATATCTGTTTCTGGGTTCTCCTCAATGACATACCTACCTTTTAGTCCTCCATGAACCTCCTTTATGGTCTATTTCTAGATCTCCTTCCTGGCAGCTCCGACCTCAACATCATTTAACCAAGACATTCAGTGTCCCTCCTCTTAATGTGTCCAAACCACCTCAGTCTTCTTCTTGCATTTACCTCCAAAACATCTAACATGATTTATTCTTCTGATGAAGTCACTCTTGATTCTATCCATCCTCAACTCTCTCAAAGAAACACCTCAACATCTTCATCACTCCTACCTCCAGCTCTGCCTCCTATCGCTTTCTCAGAACCACTGTCTCTAAACCAACAACATGGCTGCTCTCACTACCTTTCCTTTCCTACTTGCTGACAATATTTTGTCACACCTCACACCTGAAACCTACAACCACTCATTCCAAACTGTTTGGACATGCCTCTTCACCTTCTTCCCACACTCTTGCTCTGGACTGTTGACCCATCTGGACTGTTAACCCTTCAGCTTTACATTTGATCAAAATCTATAGATTGGCGCTTTTGTTTGTTGAATTTTGTTGGCAGTTTTAAATTCTTTAAATACAGTTCATAACATAATAAAGTCTTAAGATGCTTCTGCTGAAACTGAACACTTGAACTGTCAATATTTGGATTGGCGCATTAGATACACCCTGACTATAACTAAGTTATACAAATCAAGCTATTCAGTCAATATTTTTAAAGTTCAAATTCGCAAACATTTTTTAACATAATTCCTAAAATGAAAGAATCTCTTTAAGTTCTGCTGGCCTAATTTTAAAGAGTGATGACAGCGATGTTTCCATACAACCTAGAGTACCACAAATGATCCCAAGACCAGAATCTACATTAAGTGCTGAGCAACTCTATTCCCTTTTATTTCTGTTCTCCAAACTAATAAAGCTCCACTTGTATCCAAACTGAAAAGAAGGGAAGTTCAGCCAACGAAAAGCCAAAACCTCTGAGGAAAAACTGCAAGTGCGGTTTTCCAGTATACTTGTCAGGGAACCTCATGACTGCCTTCAGGAACTCACTTGGCCCAGGAGCAATGGTTCTAATAACGTGTTACTGAGCCCTGAAAGTAATAGAATGAAGATTTTGTTTCCTTTGGACAGAAAAAGCTTGGCTCATTCCCACTGCGAGTATATTTGCTAACTAATGAGCCTCCAGCTCAGGCTTTATATTTCATGTTGACACACAAACACACAAATCTGTACAACTATTTACTCAAAAAACAATAGAAAATATTACAAAAACACTACACTGCAACATATATATTCCTATAGTCATTTGTAAGCAAAACAGAAAAGAAAGAAATCAGTTAAATCCAAATGGCAACACACTTTGACAAGTCGCGATACTATCAGAATAGTCCAGAGGGATTCGAATTTGGCAAATTTGGCTGTTGCGCCGCCATCAACAAGACTCAAGGGAACACATTTCATTTGTCTGACTTAGATAAACAGCCAGCACCTTTTCTGCTCGATCTGTTTCAGGATTTATCTATCTGAAGGCTACGTGTGGAGCAGCGTGGCTCAGCTGGGAAAGAAGAGTGCAAATACTGCCTGGGTTACTACTTCCACTCCCACGACCCATAACTCTTAGTGCTTATCCCTGAAAGCCAGCACCCCTTTCACCCACATGTGTGGGTAAGAGACCGAGCGATGGCAAAAGCAATAATGTTGAAGCTTTAAAGGTGGCTGACCTTGTTAACCGTCTTTCTACAAATGGCTTAGTACCAAGTTCATGCTCATTTGAAGGTTCACGCTCTGACATTTGAGCATACATGGCGGACATTATGAGCAGCAAATATCAGCGGTCCCCCGGGAATGGTTGAGCGTATAATTCAGCTCAAGGGTGTTTTAGCTCAAGGTTATGTTCGGGTCTCTATTGTACTCTCCTTTAAAGCTGAAAACTGCTGATTGGTCTGTGGGGTGTCAGGGAGAGTCCCGTCTGTAGCATAAAGAAAGTGTAGAGGTGTTGGGGGAGGGGCTTTGTGTGGCAAAAAGGAAGGCAGTTTCACGGCGGACCAATTCTTTGGCACACCAGTGGCATGGTGACATTGATCCAGCGGACCTCCCCGACAGAGGTAACCGGATGGTTCATAAAAATGGAAATTGAGCTGTGCTATTCTCGTATGCCCCCCCCAAAATAGATGTGCCAACACATGCAAGAATTAAGCAGGGGTGGAAGCTCATGCATATAAAAGATTCATTAATATTACGATCACATTGCCTGGTGGCAGTTTGGAGAAACCTGCAATGTTATTTGAACACAGACACAAACATGTTCACTGTCAGTGAGTTATTCTGGCAAAAATGAGGCTTAAAAAACAAGTAAACACAAGCAGATGTCATAAAAAGGAACAGGCTAGGCAGGAAGAAAAAGCCTTTTCTGATTTGATGTGAGGAGGATTGGGATGTCATTTAAAAGAAAATGCACCAAATGTTCTTAGAGGCACGGCAAATCCGTCTGCACCCAACTGCTCAGTTAATCCTGAAAATGATGGTTCTACAAAAACAATTAAATGCCCTAATCATGTGTTATTGTTCCGTCAACACGGTCAAAGTATCTCTAAACACAGAGATACTAAATCAATTTAGATCTCTCCCCGTTTGTCTCCTTCAGCAATAAAGAAGGCTTAACTGGGAGGCAGCTGATGCCATTGATTTTCCTCCAGAGTGGGGGTGGGGAGCCTCAGAGCAGCAGCGGCTTATGGCAGAAATGTTCTAAACGACTTGATGCTTTCACAGGGAGCTGTGTTAATGGAGGCCTCGGTCTGATGAATTATACATCTCATCTGGACACGCTGTAACCTTCAGAGAGGAAGAGGTTGGAGGAAGGACTTTGGGTGGAATCGGCAGAACAAGCAGTTTCCTAATTGGTGCGGGTTATTCCAATCCTGTCTGAGCGCAGCGTGACGGATAGTTACCGAAATGATATTTACTTCTCAGCGGTAATAGGGTTCAGTGTTTGTCTCCTCTGGCTCTAGTGTGTAAATTCGGATGTGCTGAATAAAGGAAGACAAGCGAATAGCTTCCATTTTCGAGGAGCTCCACGTAATTTATCAAGGATAGATTTGTCACATAAACTAAGAAATTAGTATCTGAAGCAGGGGTGTAAAACTCTAAAGAGTCATTTGGAGCCGACGACAGTTATCGGTCAGTCTGAGTCACGTTTTTAGAGGAACTACAGTCACTAGTCATGAGTGAGCTTGTTCAATGTCTGCACTCCTTCCACCTAAAGCGGGCTCAGGACAATCTGTCTATCATACGTTGGAGGTGGGGCCAGCGGTAACCACATTTTTTACTAGGGTATCTGATTGGACAGTTTATAACCTGAATAACTTGTGATGAAGACAACATTTCTTTAAAAAATAAATGATTAGAATGAATATGTTAAGAAGAAGGTATCAGAGCAAGAATGCTTATTCTGACAAAATGACTGACTATTTCTTAATGGAAGTCTATGGGATTTTGGCTTCTTAGAACAAGCAGGTACTCTTATTTGTAACAATAAGGGGGAGGGGTTAAGTTGTCCAGTGTTAAAAGAGCCCTTCCATGAAAAGTCTACTTTTTGAGGTTTTAAATGCATTTTACTGTTCATTCCTCACTATAAAGAACCCCAAAACGGTATTTTGATCCGTTCATGCATTTAAGAGTAATCCTCTCAAAACTTGCACTGTCTGCAGCAGCCCCTCCCATACCCACGAAAACGAGCGGCTGGAAACGTGCTGACGTAAGATCGATGCCGACAGCTCTCTCTGACAGCTCCGCTCCCAGACTAACACAACCTTCAATATATCCCCTTATTCAGTAATAATCAGCAAAAAACTTTCATTTTAGATGCAGGATACCGTATACCTTCCAATTTTGTCCTGTCTTCAATAAATTCCAGCTATGACTGTGACACTAACTGTAAAATGTTAGATTAAAAATATATATGTAGTTCACTTTCAGCTTATCCCTTTCGGGGTCGCCACAGCGTAACAGCACCCACTGTTTCACATCAGTGATTTGGCAGAGTTCTTACGCCGGATGCCCTTCCTGACACAACCCTGTACTTGAGGGGCACAGGGACCCAGTTAGGCAGCAGCGTCAAGGGTCTTGCCTAAGGACCCAATCTGGGTGGGGATCAGTGGACAACCCTGGGAATCGAACCCAGGGCTCCTGCATGTCAGCCCTTCACCTAGCCCACTGAGCCACCCAGCCACTTTAGATTAAAAACGTATATATTTTATTAAATTACATTTTTAAGATGAGCAATCCATCAACTTAAACATTCAATTTGATGAAAACTAATAATTTAAATTGCTACAAATTACAGAGCTTTTGTTAATTGATCCAATGTTTGACTTTTTTCAGTGTTGAGAAACGTCTAGATTTGGTGAAATATTTTGGATAGTGTGAGAGTAAAAAAAAATAAAAAAAATTGATAATATTTGTTTTACTTTCAAACTGCACTATCGAGAGTGGACTAATCAACCTTAAAGCACAAGTTAAAACAACTGCTTATTCTGAAGCTTCAGAATCCACTAGAGTTCCATTCATTGCATTAATGGTCGAAGAGTTACATGTATGCAGTAATAAATGGTTAAGAGGAAAAGATGCGAGAAAACTAACTTGGCAGCCCCTCTAGTCTTAAAGAGTCTAACAAAAACTGGATAGTAATTGGATAAATTGACTTAAGAATCCGATCACACTAAAATTCTGGATAACATGTTTTAGTTCAATATCTGGTTAGTTTTGGAAAACTTTAGTACATAACATGAACTTTCTATTGGTTTCTAAATTTCCGTTGGTCTGATCTTGTTAAAAAAATGTGTTGATGATTGGGAACTTTTATGCTGTTAAAATAAGATAAATCATTGCAGCTTTACTTGGTTTTTATTGCGCAAGGATAAAACTGCAGTTGCCTTAGATACTCAACGCCTTGATCAAACACAGGACAGACGTTTTACAGCCTTTTCATGATTAGCACTTTTCTTCAGATTAGTATCATGGGCTGTTTTGTTTTTCCCTTACCAGTAAAGGACAGCACTTACATCATTAACTCCTCTCTTTGGTTTGTTTAATGGAAAGTCTGCCAGCATCACACTGCCACTGAACCGCACCAGGACCGACTAAAAAGTGGACCAACACCCTTGTTTTTGTGCAAATCCTGGCTTACTCATTTGATTTACGCCACAGTTTATGTCAACCTTTAATCCTGCCAGACAAAGTCACTCCAAGAGAACACAACGACAACACAGAAAGTGCTTCTTTTCTAAAGAAGAACTCACGTCATCAATAAACTGACATAGTTTCTCCTGGTGTTTAAGAATACAACTAAGTAAAAAAGCAGGAATTAATGTGTTCTGGATAATGAATGTGTCCGGACCCATAAAAACTCTTTACAGGTTGAATTACAGATTTTATTGCTAGTAGCATGCCAAAAAAAAAGCCTTTAAAAACTCAATCCTCTCAAAAAGAAATTTTTGTTTTTGCTCGACTTGACAAGAAATTTGATGCAGAAAATCTACTCTGCGTTTCAAAAAACAAAGCTAAAGGTAAGATTAAGGTCTAAAGATCAATCAGCGCTTTGAGTTAAAGAGTAATTGCAGACGACTCAATAGAGGAAGCAGACACATTCCGCACGCACGCATGCTAAGATTACGGTGACCTCCAACAAATGAAAGAGAGCTCCTTTGTGTGCTGTAATTGCCTAAGAGTTAAGAAAAATGAAAGCAGGGCCAAGCGTGAGCAAATAAAGGGAGAACAGAATGACTGTCTAGTAACGTATAATCTTTATAGCATCTCACTAGCCTTCCTGATTTATGCAAGAGACAGACAAACGCTTTAAAACGACACAACGAGACACAATGCTATCTGGCTGTGGCACATTAGTAGGGAGTCAGTCATTTTCTGTGACAAATCCTGGTTGCACATAAACAGTGATAAAAATCAGTGATTGTGCGTTTATCACCCGAGTCTGGAGGGAAATGCTGCTCGATTGCGTTGTACTCTCCAGCTTTTCCCCATTTGACGAAAACCTGTAAATACTTCTGCTGCATCACTCCCTTGAACCTTTTTCATCTTCCTCTGCTTTTCTACTTATGGCCGTTTCTCAGATGCAGGTTAAGTGTATAATATATGGAGTGGGGACTAACTGAAAAGGGAGAAAAAAGGGAGCCATCAGCAACGTTTTCGCCTGCAGGTCTGCTCGTAAAGTGGGTCAACTGTGCTGCTGGAGAGCTTAACAAGCTGCTGGAGGAATAAGGCAGCATACTTGGTAATTAGCAAAAGAGGAAGGCATGTTTAAAGGAGTGGGGGTGTAGGAAGATCTGCAGCACAGATGACAGAATGAGTGGGTGTGAGGCTGGACCAGTAAAATTCAACCCAAGGACTTTTATATTCACATCCTTTTCGTCGAACATCTGTTTTCCTCTAAACTGCGCTCTATCCTTTGATTTGGGGTTTCTACACAAGATTATGGATGTTAAAGTGGTCATTAATATCTGCAGTTTTCCTCTTGTTCTTCAGTTAGAGGTGTTTGTATAAAAAGTAAACCCAAAATGTGACACTTTTTTTTTGTTAAATTGCGATTATGTTTAGATTATGCTACAGAGGGTAGATATTTAAAGGCAAAACTAAACCAAAAAATAAAAAAGTGGGGTTCTTTGGAAACCTATGAACTGATAAATGCTAAAATTATTAATCTGATTATTTTCATTCTCTCTGAAAATCCCTTGGATGTGGATCCATTCCGACCCATCAGCACTCAAACCACTTCCACAGCTGGAGGAGAAAGATGGAGTCGTAAGGCTCTAGTAAGCAGGAAAGGCTCAGCTGGAGTTAGTGTGTGTGTGTGTGTGTGAGTATGAGAGTGTGTCCTCTCCTGAAAGCTCAGTTGCTCCCATGTGAAGAGTGAGAAGAACTCCATGAGGCCAAGAGAGGAAAAGAGAAATGAAGATTTAAGAGCTGATATTGTGAAAAGCTGCAGAGCAAGCTGAGACAAGAAAAATCAACTTTCAGAATTGAACAGATACAGACTACTATAAGAAAGACAGGAAAATATTTGTTAATGATTGAAAACACTGAGCGATTGGTTTGACACTTGGTTAACTCTGTAAGCCTTCTTAACGACTCCGACCTGAGGGTCAGACAGATAATCCTGGTCTGATCAGGTGATCAGCTGAGCATTAAATTATGCTGAGCTAAACTACCAGTGAATTTGTGTGCTTCCTGCAGCCTTGGAACTTCCAGCAGTCCTGCTACTGAAGATCAGAGCATTCAAGGCAAACAAAAAAGAAAAAGTCTAAAATACTTAATAATAAAATTCAAAACAAGACAATCTACGCAAAAGAAATTGTAAAAGAAGCTCTCATTTAGGAACAAGATAGTAAAATTATCCTTTAATAAATATGAACCAGATGGTTAAAAAGTTAAAACAAATGTAAATTATAGGAAGAAGAGGCATTATTGATTCATACTCAGGCCAGAAAGACTTGAGGAACATTTTTTCAGAATCTTTGACACAAATCCAATTTTAAAGATGGATCTCTTATATTGATCTCATAGTTAGCAGAGGATTCTCCAATGGAATGAATGTACTTTACAGTCACTTTAAATAGATTTTATAATTTAAAAAAAGGTCAGGGAGACTTGATTTAGCTTAGTTTCACACTGCGTTTGAGAGAGTGAACTCTCTACAGTTACAATAACAGCTTGTTCGCGAGTAGAGCTGAACTTAATGAACAACAACCACAAAACCATAAGTATAAAGAACTAAATCCATCAAGACGGTAATGTTTATTATTTAATGATTGAGCACCAACAACAGAGTTTTTTTTGCTACAAGCCAAGTTGGATACAAAAACTGAACTTAAAAACAAAAATCTAACCTCCAGCAATTGTCTATTTACATATTAGATTAGAATTTTTTGATACGGCTCAAGATTCTTAAGCCAAAATGTTCATCAAATGTTTCTAACTTAAATTGACAGGCATATGTTATATTTCCTGGTGCATCTTGGAAGGAAGTAAGCCTCAATGGCAGCTAGTGAACCCTTTAACACTTGAGCTTTAGCTCTGGTGTTGACACTCTTTGAATTATCGTAACTCATTGACTATTTACATAATTGACGTAACTCCAAAGGATTCTGAGGCTGAGAACACCCAGCCTTTCACTGATATGCAACAAAAGTGTTGCATGTGCAATCTGCAAAGCTCGTAAGCATAATCTTATAATCCACATTTCAAACAGGAAAGCTTAGTTGTGTTTGTTCTAAAACTTTACGACACAGAAGTAACCTTTTCAATTACAGCTTAAAATAGTCTATTGAAAAAAAGAGAAAAAAAAAACATATTGTCTTTTTCAGAGTGTTTTAAGATGTTCAACCCACTTAAAATATGTGTTTACGTGTATTTTCATTAAATCAGTTTTTTGTTTGTTTGTCAACTTGGAAATTTGAAACAATTAAAGAACTCTAATAAGTAGTTCCTACCTGAAGATTTTCCAAATTTACGAAATATTATGATTAACAGTTAATCAGATTTGGTGGAAAACTGGTCAATGCACATGAGAGATTAAAAAAAATCTGTTTCATTTTATATAAAGAGATGCATTCAACTCATTGATTGCATTTCAGAGCAACGCACAAAATCTGTCATACATTTGATGTGGGGGCTAAAAGAAACCACATTTTGTTTTGTGGCATCTGATTGGCCAGTTTATAACTTGAATAACTTTCAATTAAAAAAAAAAAATAAAAAAAAATGTAGAACTAGCAAGAAAATGATAAAAAGGCATCAGAGCAGGAATGGTTATTCTGACAAATATAATGATTGAGTAAAAGGGTTTATTTCTTAATAAAAGTCTATGGGATTTTGGTTTCTTGAAACCAGGGGCACTTCCTGTTTGGAACATGAGGGAGGAGGGGTCACTCAGTCCAGGTCTCATAAACAGTCAAAGTATAAAACCTAAAAAACTAAAAACAAGATGATCATGACTAAATAAATTAATTTAAAGAAGATGACATCATCTTTTACTGGTTAGTGTCTAAAGAAAGGGATAAAGAACAGAGAATATGCACTAACACAAGATTAATACAATTTACTGCATCCATTCAGACGCTGAGCCTTTGAATAATACAGGATGCAGTTTTCCAATATTCTTCTGGAACTGCAGAAAGTACAACATGTGGGTTTTTGACATTTCAGCACAGAAGTTTGAGAACAAGAGGTCAGCCTTTGAGTGGCTGATTACTGCTCTGAACCCGGGTCAGAACAATTCAGAAATAGGCCAAAAGCTACGCCAGGACTTCTATTTTTTTTTGGTTGCACACTGCCAAGTTTGGCTTAAAAAGAACTTCAATCATCGCACAGGAACATCCATTTAAAAGAAAAGCTTCCACAACAGTGCAGCACCTGCTTCTCCGTCGCTTTCATCAACATCCAACTGAAAGAGAGTTCAAAACCCAAGAAAAACATCAAAAATGGACACATCCAGTTACTATTCCTCTCACTCTCTCCAACATCGAGCACATCTGCCAAGGACAAGGTGAAGCAAAAGCACGAACACGTCCACTTAGCTCGAAGCAAAACAAAGCGTGCATGAGGAGAGGAGACGGGAAACAGGCAGTTTTTCTCTTTTGCAATTGATTCACAAAAATCCATTCTGGTGCCAAGGCAATTATTTGTAAGGGTAGACAGTCTTTTTTTAAGTAAATTAAGTAAAAAAATAGATTGGAGGCATAAAATAATTTAGTTGAGACCTAAAATGGACACCAGAGAAAAATAAAACAGACAAATAAGAATCAAGAAAACAACTTTTATTCTAATAACTTGATTTATTTTACTATATTAGAAAGACTATGAAAATAATAACTTTTACACACCATTAAAGAAAAAGCATTGAATTAGGTAAAATATTTGATCTTTTCAATTTTGGGGGTGGGTGGGGGGGACGACGACTAAATATTAATATACAAACATATGACATTTGATTAAAATGCTGCTGCAAACTCTGCATGTTTTCACCTGTTAGCCTTTCCAGACCCTTGTTTCCATAGATGTTTCAGCTCATCCAAGTCTAACAGCATGTTTTGCTTTCAATTACTGGACAGCAATTCAAGGAAAAACAACAAACCAGAACAATAAGACAGGCAGCTCGGTGAGATGAACACAGAGCAGGACTGAACTGCTCCCTTTATTATACTCCATGCTAAAAAACACTGGAGGAAGTGTACTGCAGATGGGTGTAATAAGGTCTTCAGAGATGATTGGCCATTTTTTCCTCTAATGAGCCTCTTAAGAAAACATCTTTTTTGCTTTTTTTTAACAGATAAGTGAGGTTTCAGAACAAATTGATTCTCTGTGACACATATCAGAGGACATTGAGATCCACAGAAGAACAGAAAAAGTCTGCATGATGCGCCTCAAAGACTGATGATTATAATGCAAAGACGCCTCCTTTCTATGGATTTGGATGGAGATTTGAACACAGATATTCCCTGAAACATAAGAGAATAGTACATTTAGAGCACCTTCTCCTTCTCTCGAACCCTTCATAGGAATATAATTGGGAAGGCTTGATAGAGAAAAGGCTGCACAATGAGTGTATGCAGAACACCAGAGACCTGTAAATAAAGAATGGGTAGGTGATAAACTCTTTTGTGGGATCAATAAAGTTAAATCTATTCCATTCTTTTCTTTATTCTATTATATATTCCACATTCCATTCCAATCTATATTCCATTCTATGTTCAATTTTGTCCCATTCCATTGTATATTCTATTCTACTCCTTCCCATTCTATATTTATATCTATTCTTTTCTACATTTCATTCTATTCTACTTTATTCCATTCAATTTTCCATTCCATTCCATTGCATATTCTATCCTACTCCATTCCATTCTATATTCTATTCTATATGCCATTCTATCCTATTCTATATTCCCATCTATTTCATTCCATTCTATTCCAACCCACTGCATATTCTATTCTATTCCATTCATTTCTATTCTATATTCCAATCCATATTCCAATCCCTTTCATTCTATTCTCCATTCCTATCTAATCTACATTCCATTCTATTCCATTCCATGATTCTATTCTATATGGAATAAGTTGAAATGTCAAGAGTACCTTAAGGAAAACCTAAAGACACACCAGGCATGTGAAGCTTGTTCAACAACGCACTACATATATTCTTGAAGGTGCATTTAATCCGTAGTGTTCACACAGGACAGACAAGGAGGGGCTTCATCTTTTTTTTCATGTGTTTACTACTGCATGCCCACCACCTACAGCTGGACGAGTTCTGATACGAAAGGTCGAAGTGGTGAAAATCTTGTGAATCTTACTCCAGGCTTTTCCCTCACAGCTCTATTCTGATATATGAAAGACTTACGACATAGAATTCCAGTCGGGCACGAACCGCAATTATTAATTTCTCCTTCATTTCTACTTTCGCAAATTATAAGGGACGTCATCCATGTGTCATTACCAAATCAGAGTCCCGGTTGGTCAAAGTTCAGCCTGGTTTAACTTTCTATGCATGTTCAATGGCGATGCGTTTTATACTAAAAATATCCGTAGAAACTTGCGTAGCTACCGGTGAACAAAAGAGTTTTGAACACAGAGGCAAAACAAGCTTAAAGAGACTTTTCATTGAAAGTGGTGGCTTGAATCCAAATGGTGTGTCAACACAGATAAAGGTGTCACAAACTTGTTTAATGTATTGAAGGGCTGGACTC
>NC_050514.1:5626367-5629975 GCF_002922805.2 Oryzias melastigma
CTTAAACAGACTTTTCATTGAAAGTGGTGGCTTGAATCTGAAGGGTGTGTCAACACAGATAAAGGTGTCACAAACTTGTTTAATGTATTGAAGGGCTGGATTCTACATCACTATTGATGATTGTTGTTAGAACAGAATGATGATTTAATCAAATTTGGTATTTCTAAGACATCTTTAATTCCTTAAAATGAATATGTAAAGGCTGCTTTATGTCTAAATGATTAAAAAGAAAAATGTTTATACTTTATTTTTCTATGTATATTTTTTTATTAAAGTTTTTGTGCCAAATATTTAACAGAAAGAAAGTATTTCAGTGTGACCTCTTTTAAACTGTAAGAAGCGAAAGCGAAAAATGTTTAATTCCTTGTTAAACTTTGATGGTCCAGAAGAGACGCTCTCACTGTGGCTGTTTGTCAGGATATCCATCAAAACGCTGAGCTTTCCCGAAAGAAAAACCATCACCTTGACAAAAAGCTTTTTCAGAAGAGAAACTACACTTTACTTTTTTTATAGATCTCGCTTTTTGTTCCGCCTCTTTGAGCTGCCTCACAGCACATCAGCTCTCTGAAACATGATGTTTTAGCTCACGCTTCAAATCGCACGTTTTTCTTTTTTCATCAAATACGCAGGGATGAATAAAAGCTGACCAATCCCACAGAGCAGAGGTGCTGCCTCATGAAAGCTGTCAGTGATGAGAAAAGCCTCACATCCCATCAGGCTGTCAGCTGCTTTAGCCCGGAGATGTCATCGTCAATAAATGATCAGTCTTTATCCTGAGAACCGTACACATTTTATCTCATAATGCTTTGATAATTACTTTTATTGTATTCTGCTTTAGAGAATGATGACTTGAACACATCGCTCTTAAATTGCGGCCACCTTGGGGGCATGTAGGGTTGGCCGATCTCTGTTTGGAGCATTTGATTGTCCTCATGAGATCCAGTCAAATTTACATAATGACACTCTGTGTGCAATGTTGTCTCCCACGGAAATGTCCGTGTGCCACAGTGAGTCATTATCATATCACTATCTTTCCAGCCAGCTTCGCTCTCCTACAAACCCTCTCATGATGCCCCGCCTCATTAGCATTTCAAACGCCACCCAAAGCCAGAAGAGAGGCGACGACGACGGCGGCGGCGGCAGAGGAAGCAGGACAGAATTAACAAATTATGTAAGAGGCGTGAAAGCGGAGGAGCATTTTACAAATCTGATTACACCTTTAAACTTGACAGTCTTGTGTGACATCCATTTTTCTTATGCTGTGGCGTCCTGTTGATGAGCTAACAAATAGATTTTTTTTATCCTTCTGTTGCAGCATCACTTTCCAACAGAAACTGTGCAGAAGTATCACACAAACAGCCTTAATTTGGAGTGGAAATCAGAGATAAATAAAACTCAAATTCTTTTATACAAAAAAAAAATCCCAATTAGAATTTTCTGCCAGAAAAATAAAATAAACTCAGTGGTTTTAAAGCACTGCAGCTATCTCATACATCTTTTTTTCTTCTTAGTAAAGGTTAACAATCATGTTGACGATCTCAAAATAGTGACTTTTCCGGAAAACTCCCCCATTAAGGAAAGATGGCAATAACCACTTCTCACATTTGGCAGTTTCAGTGAAATATAGTATCGCTGCATCGCTTAATGACTCTTAGCTCAACTGCAGCGGTGCATTCGTGCATCCTTTTTCTGGAGCTCGCCATAAAAATCTAACACCATTACATTACGACTGCAGTATTGCACCAAGCTTAAGCTAATATGGTTTCAACAAGAGTAAATCTTTGTAAACTCGGAAACACAGAGCAGGCTGTGATCCTGTAACCAAGGCAACAATAAGTAGCAGTGAGCAGAAAGTGTTATTTAAAAGCCCTGCACTCCCTAATGTGTATTGTTTCAACATCAAGCAAGTTTCAGTTATTATCACATTTATTTTGAAAAGTATTCTATTTAGAAAAGTTTGTCAAATAAAACGTTTGAATTTTGCTGCAATAAATTTACTAATGTGTGTACACTTGAATATGTCAGTGAAATAATGTCAACACTAGCATCTAATATAACATTATACTGTACACATTTTTGGCAAAGCCTTCCTTTACAGGATTTAAGAGTTAGTTTGAAAACAACTGGGAAGAAGCAGTTGTACAATCTACCATCAGGTTTTTTACTTTTTTTTTTTTTAGCATTTTTTTTAACTGTCCAATAACAAAAAACTTTGCATTCTAAACGTTGTTAATAACTGCTTAGGGATGCCAAAGATCCGACAACATACACAATTTTGACATGTAATCACATGGATTTAGCGTTGTGTATCACTATGACTAAATCCAAATTCTTCTAGTACCCCAACGGCTTCACCCTACCCCTCCAATTGTAGGGGCATTGTTTTTTTTAAACTCTAGATACGACGTCACCAATTTCACAAAGTGAAAATCTAATCAACACGAACACTTTAAGACATTTATTTGCAACTCCACTGTGTTCTGGTGATGAAAACGTCGATGGTTTGTTAAAAAATTAAATTTAAACATATTTTTTTCACAGAAATTGTTTGTGGTTTGTTTTGGGATTGTAGATTTGGACAGCACTACAAAATGGCGAGTATGAATGAATGAGTAGGGAAGGAATTTGGACATAGCCACTATTTTTCCATAACTCTCCGTTTGGAGGGCTGAAGTAGGGGTAGGAAAAGAATTTGGATTTGGCCTGCCAAACCAGCTCAGTGGCCTTGTGGTAGAGTGTTTGCCCTAAGATTGGAAGGTGAGTTCAAATCCAGGATGAGTCAATCCAAAGACTTTAAAAATGGGACCCAGTGTCTCTCTGCTTGACACTCAGCATTAAGGGCATGGGTTGGGGGGGTTATATGATCAAATAGTCCTTAAGCATGGTGGCGTTGTTTCCAGTTACTCACAATTAAATTTCACACACCTTTGAAGGAGTGCTTTATATTTCTGGCGCTTTACGTTTCTGGCACCTAATTCACTTTTTGAAAACTGAATTAGGAATAGTTCAAAAGAAGTCAATCATAGCAAGTAAAAGGTTATCAGTCTATACCTAAGATAATAAGCATTTAGTGCAAAGGTTCAAGAATCATTCTATGATGAGCAATATTTGCAATTCTGATAAGGAGGTTCATGACTTTACAACATGTGGGAGAATAAAGATCCAAAAATGTTCTTTGCTCCCTTGAGAATGTAACCAGGTCTGTCTTAGGCATTATACTGGTATAGCGACACTGATAAAGAGTTTGCAGTGGAGCAAAACTGTGACAAATTCATTTAGGTTTTAATCAAAAACAAACCTTCCAAGTATTGAACCAAAGAGTCTTATTCAAAGCACCACTATATACAACCCTGAAACATTAAAGAACAAACTAAAGTCATGGAAGTGAGAGCATAGATTAGAGAGAATTAAATGCTGCAACAAAACTATCCAGAGAATGAGATCACTAGTATGAAAAAAGGAGTGGATGAATGGTAGAGTCAAAATCAGGACCTTTCATAGTCACATAATATTGTGTTTTTCAGACCATAAAGTGAACAGTATTAGAGATCACACTGTTGATCTTTGCAAATATTAAAGGATTTTAAGCACAGCTTAAATTAAGGTTT
>NC_050514.1:5630010-5630319 GCF_002922805.2 Oryzias melastigma
AACCCTGAAACATTAAAGAACAAACTAAAGTCATGGAAGTGAGAGCATAGATTAGAGAGAATTAAATGCTGCAACAAAACTATCCAGAAAAGGAGATCACTAGTATGAAAACAGGAGTGGATGAATGGTAGAGTCAAAATCAGGACCTTTCATAGTCACATAATATTGTGTTTTTCAGACCATAAAGTGAACAGTGTTAGAGATCACACTGTTGATCTTTGCAAATATTAAAGGATTTTAAGCACAGCTTAAATTAAGGTTTGATCTATAGTACAAGTGTTCCCAGTGGTCTTTTTTTTTTTTTTTTTT
>NC_050514.1:5630448-5644619 GCF_002922805.2 Oryzias melastigma
TTACAACAATTTGAATTAAGAAATACTCAGAAATGCTATTTTAAGCTTAATTTTCTTTATATATTTCCTCTTTCATTAGAAAAATGCTATTAAAACGTGTTAAAAACACTAAAAACATGTTTTTTTTAGCTTTGATAAACAGAAAAAATGGTGTGTTGCTTTAAAAATAACTTTGAATGCCAAGAAATATAAATGTAAATATAACATATGGAGCTAAATTCTATTAGTTCCATCTGAGATCTCATTTAAAAGGCGATATAACTTTTTAAGCTTTTACAAAAATAGACTAAGCTTTGAAGTTTAGCCAGATTGACACAATAAGCTGTTCTTATTTTGTTTAGAATCATTTAACAAAAAGTTAAAAACTTGTGTTGATTTATATAAACCCTAATTATTGTCCCTTTTTCCATAATTCCATGAAGACATTACTGCATAACAAAGCTGTAAATAGAATCCCTCCGACAGTTTAACTTTAAATCTGCAGCTGAAACGCCAGCAGTATGGCTCCATGGTGCTGCTGCTTTTATTATAATCGGTGGTGACACATAATGGCGCGCGGCTCTCATTGGATGAGTTCGCCCCATTAAATAGCATGAAAGCTGGTTTGATTTGTGTGGTGTGTGTGTTTGAGTGTGGACGCCCCTGTTCACAGCGGGGGCAGGCTGGACTTGGATGCTTCAGAGCTGTGGCTGCAGCTCTTCTCAGCGCACAGTGGGGCAACACAAGCAACCCTATAGTGCAGGAATGCAATATTCATGGCGGGGTGTGAGCAGTGCAGTTAAACACCACAGAGTGGTGAGAAGACCGTGCAATGAGGCAGCAGCTGCAGCCTGAGCTCTCTCTGCCCACAATAGCCTGTCTCCATGTTCAACCATTGTGTCTTTCTTCGCCTGCCCTCCCATGCTCCTTCTCTGCTGCCTCTCACTCAAGCATTAATTTTTAAACATAACTTAAATGGCTGCCCTGGCAGTGGGGGCAGCAAGTCAAGGGCTTTTGGTTACAAAGCAGAAAAGACATTTGAGGGGATCAAGCTAAACATGCGGGAAGGGTGAGGGCCCAAGACAAAAGGTCAAGAGAAAGAAAATGTCAGCTTCCTGTTGCCATCACAAGTTCATAATAAGTTTTTCAATTTTTTGTGGAGGGGAGGGTTTTTCTTTTTGGAAAGTTTTGCCTTTTGATGGATACTCTGACAAACACCCATGAGCTGGAATTGTCATGAATTTTGTGTGAAGGAAATTCTGAGGAACAAATCTGATTTTGAAAAATCTTAAGGGAAATAATGATCCAAAGCAATTTGGAGGTTGAATTTGCCTTCCTGAATCAGAATTTTAGTATTTCAGGATACGTTTTTGAACCAATAAATAGGAATAGGTTGATAAAATTGATTTATCGATCTAAGCTTAACAAATCAGTAATAGATCCATAAAAGTAGAGATCGATCTGACACAAAAAGGGAAAGATTGCTAGCTTGATGCTAATGTTTAATAGAGTTTCCCATAAGATGGCTAATGCTAACGCTCGGCTGACCTAAACATACATTGCTGACTAATTAACATCTTTATAAACTCACAGGCATGAATTTTCCAAACTCTTTTAAGGGAATATTTTTTTAAAGTAACCATTTATGGTTTAAAGTACTTTTTTTGCTAATACTTTCTTCTTCTTCTGGAATGAGGTGCAATGCTAAGGCGTGATCGCCACCTAGTGGCCGAACTGAAACACCCTCCAGGAGAGGCAGAACAATTGTTGGAACTTCTCTTTTTGAGAATCCAATAACTTTGTATGGTATTAACAATCTTATTATAATTTCACAAATACATTTTACAGTATGTGAATTGTATCAGATTAATTTGAAAATCTTCAAAACATGTATAGATTATTAATGTATTTCTAAATAAATGTAATGGGAGAATCTGTCAATCAAATGGAGGAGGGGCCAGCAGGCATCACATGCTTTTACTGAGGCATCTGATTGCCCAGTTTATAACTTCAATAACTATACTATATTGTGGAAAAAAAGAAATTAGGATTAGCAAGAAAATGATGAGAAAAAGGAAGTAGGAATAGTTATTCTGACAAATGGAATAACCGAATAACAGCTGTTTATTTCTCAATAGAAGTCTTCGGGATTTTGGCTTCTTGGAGCCAGGAGGGACTTCTTATCTGGAACTCGAGGAGGACTCAATTTTTTTGACACACCTCAAGTCGTTCTGTTATGTGCCCTTAAACCTATCTGCTACTTTCTCAAAGCAGCTGCACTGACCGCTAATTTGAAACCCCCTGGCTAGCCAAGTTAACAAAAATCAAACGTATTCAAAGAAAAGATGTAGAAGAAGAGCCTTTGACTTCAAAATAAAAGGCAGTTTCATTTAACAGACAAAAAACAGGAGTTTTTACTCAAATTATGAATTTATTGTGACAGTTTTCCCAAACATCATAATAATAATGTACAATACTTAGCAACCGGCTGACTAATGTTACTAGGATGCTGCCAATAAAGTTGCTCAACTGACGGATACATGTTTAAGATTATATTTATAATTACCAGTTTTAGTGACACGTTTACGGGTTAAGGGGAAACCTTTACCATATTCTGATGGTTGCTACACAACGTCTGGTTTACAAATAAAGTTTAAATCAGATGCAGATATTTTAGGTCAAAAGTTAAGAGACACAGGAAGCTAAAAAAAATAAGGCCTCGTTTAGACCAATCTGTGAAAATTTTGCCAGACATTAAACTGAAAAAGGTTGGGGACCACTGGTTAAAGCAGCTTTGTAAGAAGTATAAACATGCAGGTGGAGACCAAGTTTTATTGGTTCTGTTAAGGCATTCCCTTGCATTCTGTGTTAGGGTGGTCCGTCTCACTCTTCTAATGAGTCCTGGAATTCTGATCCGTCTTTATGTCCTGGGATCAGCGCTCAACCACATGGGCTTCCACACGGCGGCTGTTTGCTCAGGCTTTTCTTGGGCTGTAAAAGTCAACCCTTGTTGACACATCTGTGCTGTGGGCTAATGGCCTTTACACATATACCTGCTTCTTTTCAGAGCAGCAGGGAAAACTATAACTGATGTGAAAACACTGACACCTGACAGAGAGCGAACAACCAGCCTCAAGGGGAAAACTACCACTTTTTAATCGTCACCTGAAGCCTTGCAGAATAATTACAGTGATGATCTTTGATTAAAGAAATGGTAATAGATTTACAGAAAGGGAATCGTTTTTTGATTGTACAATTATTACTCATTACTAAACTAATAAATAAACAATTTTTAGTGCATAGACAAAGGAAAATACTTTTTTTTTGTTCTCTAAACTCCAAAATTCTTTCATATTTTACCTGGCATGAATCTTTTATTTTGAACAGAAGAAAAGAAAAGAATAAAATTGGATTAAATTAAAAATAAATAAATAATAGAGCGAAACAGCAATCACTTTAACTGAATCTTGTTTGAAAACAAATGGAAAACTCTTATTTTGAATATTGCACTGCACTTAAAACCATTCTCTGTGCAACTTATTCAACTCTTAGAGCTCAGATATTTAAAAAACAAAATAATTAAACTGCTGCAGAAAAATGGAAAGACTCAGACAGCAGTAAAAAAAAAAAGAAAAAGAAAAATGATTTAATATTCAAACAAAAACGGGAGCACTGGTTAACCACTGCAGCTGTTAAAAAGAAGTCACTCTACTGTGACATTTAAGACATGAGTGTCAAATTCACTTGGCACATAAGCGGGACGGCATCCACTCACACTTAGAAAATGACGTGAGTGACTCAGGGGTCAGATCCACTTTACCACCTTGATCCACCACATTAGGAGTCACGATCCAACAAAGAACAAAAACATAAAGGTGGTTGCCTCCATGCGTTAAAGAGCCACTCTGATCAAAATTATATTTTTGGTGTTTTTAACATATTCTTGTGGCATTCTTCTCACAATGGGGGACATATATAAAGAAAATTAAGACTAAACTTGCATTTATGAGTATGTCTTTATTCAAATTGTTGTGAATCAGACGAAAACATGGCGTTGGAAAAAGTTTCTAAGTGTGACATACAAGTCATTGTGACAAGCCAAAAGCTCCAGCTCTGCTACATTCTGATGCATCCACGTGTAGATGACTAGGTCCACGAACGTCTTCGTTTTCCTTGTCTGAACTGGAATCTGAATCAAAACTGTAATGGCTAAAAGATAGGTCACCGCTTTTTGATGCACTGCTAACATTAGGTTAAGGTTGTAAGGGTGACAGAAACTAGGAGTGGGCTTACTCTACACCAACAGTCCCGCCCAGAACTCAGAGGTGAGTTTCTATTGAACTGCTGTATGGAGTGAAAATAGACTCTACACTATTTGTGCGTGCGTAATTCTTTTTTTTTTTGTGTAACCTTGGATTTGTATATGCATAATTCTTGATTTACGTGTAACTTTGGATTTGTGTGTGCGTACAAAATACAAAATACAACTTACGCACGCACAACTTAAAATGACAACAGCTTTAAACTAACTACAAACATAAATCTTAAAAAATTACACACAAAAGACATGTTACGCACACACAAAACCACAATTACGCACAAATCTGATTTGAGACTCTTTTCATGTCTCCAAAATTCGTCAGTAATTTTTAAAGATTTGTGTAGTTTGTTTCAAACTTTTAATTTGAAGTTGTGCATGTGTACTTTTTTCATAATTTTTTGTACTTATGCACAGAATGTATTGTATGAGTTACAAATCAAGAATTACGCACGCAAAAATCAGGGGTGAGGCTATTTTCTCTCCCTATACTACTGCCGCTCTGCAGAAACTATGTCCTGGAAAACAGAACAGGTTCTTTTTTTTTATTTCGGCTAAAAACGAGAATCGTGATAACGAGACCACTGGGAACGCTTTTACAATGCATCAAAAGATGGTTGGAGTGGGACTTGAATGCAAATAACAGGTGTTTGACTATCAGTTGGAAAGCACAGACACACAGGAGTTATCTCCCCCCGATCAAGGACATTGATCACCCTGCAAAGCACATCTGTCGGCACACAGCAGACGCAGACTGATGGCTGAGACGAGCTTTAGTACAGACTGAATGTGAACAGAGCCAGCAAATAGAAACACAAAAACGACAAAAATTCTGCAACCCTAGATGTATCACCGCCTGTTTTTGTTGTATGTTTTTATTTGCACATTAATTATTTACGATACAGGCCCACAAATGTATGGAGTTTAAAAAAACACAAGGGCAATTTGAAGCTCCCCTTTTGTCAGGTAATTTGACACACAACTGTGAGCCCAGAGAACCAGCTGTTGAAGAGTTTGTTGAGGTGAGCAGCTGAACGTTTGAGACCTCAATCAGAGCAGACTGTGGATTATTAGATTTGTTCTACGAGCATCATGCTGTAATAACAGCTGTGTTTTTAGCCTTCTTCTCTTTTATGCTGAGGGATGAGTTAGATACAGAGCCAGCTTTTCTTTCTTTTTTTATCTATTCTGCTCAGTGTCACAAACTGGCACGGCTCTTCACATGTCCCGTTCCCCAGAGCTAAATCAAGTGAGCAAGGAAGATTACAACCATAAAAACATTCGACTAGCCTTTAAAACCAGCGCCGCATGTGACGAGGGAACAGACTCGGACACACATCACATGCTGCATTAGGACACATCAAATGATGACTAAAAGCATGACGACTCCATTCAGAATAAAATGTCATTCAGGCACTAAATGTAACAAAAAAAGCCCATTGATAGTCTTTCAGTAACCACAGACAGAAGGAACAGCGATAGGGAAAGATAAGTCTATTGCTATAACACTGAACATTTTCTTTACAAAGCCTTTTCACCCTGAAACAAAGGCTGCAGGGGCTAATTTCCAAGGGCAGCTGATAAAACCACTGAGCTCGAGAACACACAAAAGCTGCAGATCTCTCAGGAAAAACATTTCTTCCTCAAAGCTACAAAACCTTTTCCTGGAAATTAAAAAAAGAATGTATTTACCAAAAAATATCTAACTCCTATTCAATTTTTAGTCACAACTGCTTTATGGGAGGACACGGGCTGCCTCACCACTCTGTGAGCCCATTGAGTGATGATTTTCCTGCACATTTTTTTTCTACTGACATGCAGAAAGCGACAGTTTGCAGCAAACAATTAAGCAACAAATAAGGATAAAGTAGGTGAGACGCAGGTGTGTTGTAAAGTCATCGCCTCCCATTAGCCAGTGCTCGCTCTGCAACTGTATGATGGTGGCAGTTGGGGTGGCAGCACAGGGGCAGGGGGGCAGCTGGAGGGTGGCAGTCTGAAATCAGACGATCATCATATGATTTTCTGGACCTTGGAGACTCTACCATCAGTCAATTATGGGGCTGCTGCCTTCTTGCCACCTGCCTGTCACTGGAATGCCAACGCGGGACCTCCAAATGTGCCTGGGCGGCCACTGATCAATGTCAAAATAAATAAATAAAACTAAATTTTCATCATAGCTATACCTCAACTATGAGAAGGGTGGAAACATTGAGCTTTAGGGCCTTTTTTCAGCAAAGGAACGACTGATCTGTGTAAATGAAAGAATAAATGGGATCTTGTGAGAAAACTCCAAAAAACATTGCTGGCTCTTTCAGCATGACAACGATCCCAAACACACTGCTCGGGTAACGAAGGAGTGGTTTCGTAAGAAGCCTTTCAAGGTGGTTGTGGAGTGGTCTATCCAGTCTCCAGATCTCATAGAAAATCTTTGGAGGGAGTATAAGTCCGTATTGCCAAGCGACAGCCCCAAAAACATCACTGCTCTACAGGAGATCTGCATGGAGGAATGGACCAAAATACCAGCAACAGTTTGTGAAAACCATGAGAAGACTTGCAGAAAACGTTTGACTGCTGTCATTGTCAACAAAGGGTATATATCAAACTATTGAGATTAACTTTAGTTATTGACCAAATACTCAGTTACACCATAATTTACAACAACTTATCAGATAATGTGATTTTCTGGATTTTTTTTCTCATTTTTGGTCTCATATTTAAGGTATACCTATGGGGAATATTACAGGCCTCTCTTGTCTTTTTAAGAGGGAGAACTTGCACAAGTGGTGGCTGATTGAATACTTTTTTGCCCCACCATATGTCAACATATGGGATTATTTAAAGTTTTTCTTTTAACACTTTTTGTAAGGTATTTAGAAAATGTGTTTATTTTCAATGAAATTAAAAAAGTGTGAACAGATGATGAAGTGAACAAAAAGAAACTAATCTGGTCAATCAAAGTAGCAACGGAGTATCTTGAAGTATCTAAATGACTGCATGTAGTTTTCTGTTAAAGCTTTGAAGCATTGCTGAAATACTGCATTCCCAGCTCATTAAAGCCCCTTTAGCCTCTTCTTGAAGTTGGTGGGTATTTCTAGGTTAATCAAGGTCTATTTTAAATGTTGAAAATGATGCTCTATCCCTATTAGCCTTTTCCCAAAAGAAGCATGTTCCACTTTTAAAACAGCCAAAAACCAAGCAGAAAATGGACATCCCTTTAAACCATTACCACTCTTTTCATTGATGTAGTTTGAACCCAAACATTGGTTGTTTTCTAAGCTCCCCTAAAGACACATACAAATATTCTAAACTAATTCAATACGATGGAGGGCAGACAAAGAGGGGGATGTAACAAACCAGAATCCAAAGCTTACTAAGGAGTACATAAGACTACTGGCTGTGACTAAATGTGATATAAAAATTGAGAAGCGTTGGCAATAATATTTTTAGTGTCCTTCGCAGCGCTTATTGACCACATTTTGCCCACTTTCATGCAAGCGCTCGAGTTAAAGGAGCTACGCAAGAACCTGTTTGAAAAGGTTACTTTATAAAAAGAAAAAAATTTTTTTCCCCGTCTACTTTTTCAAATGAAGTACTTCAAAGTTCCCAAAGCAGCACTGAAGCAAAAAGAAGCATTACTGAAAAACCCAGCTTATTAGAGCAAAACATTAGGGTTCAGGGACATGTGGTGTGAAAGAAATGGGTCACAGTTCATGTTTGTTTAACTGAAAGAGTCTTAGAAGTACAAAACACATTTTTCACTGCTGCTACTGCAAGAATGCCATGATTGAGGTTGTAAGCACAAGCAGATCTAGTGAGGGGAAGTTTATTGCTGGAGGCAAAATGCGATGCTCTTTGCTCATCAGCTCTCCCCTTCTCCTCTACCCATTAGCCAGTTGACAGATCAGTAATAAAACACAGCCTGTCACCTTCAAGGCCTGCCTCTCATTTACTAGACAACACATGGAGACCCCTTCCCCCCACATCTCCCTTTCGCCATCATCCGCTGCGCTCATTGGTGCTGAAACAGGATTTTTGGCCTCTGCCATCTCTGAGGCAGAAATCCAGATAGTCCTGAAGAAGACATGAATATTAAATGGAAAATCCATGAATAAATAACCCCAAAAAAGGACATCCGCTGCTGTTACCTCTGTCTGTTTCCCAGCAGTGGGTGACAGAGGAGAACAGGGGAGAAATACATGATTACCTCAGGAGAAAAAGGTGAACATTTGAGTTTATTGGCTTTCCACAGTTTCCGTTTTAACACATGAAAAAAAGAGATAATCAGAAAGTAGAAGTGCAGTTACAGGGTTGTGGAGGAGATTCAGCTGCAGTATTTTCACGGGGAATAGAGTCTTTTTCCCGTGTGGTGAGGGATCAAAGTCATACATATTGCAACAGCCTCATAATGTATGCGAGGGAAAATGCAAATTACACCGCACAAAGATCTGGAGGTGCTCTGTGTGTACAAAGGGACAAGATGTTGAATGCATAATAGCAAAACGAGAGAATTAACTGCTTGTGATGTGTAGAAGTCCCTGGGTGTGTAAAGTTGCCCCGTCTTTTGCTTTAAATAATTTCTGCTAGTCTGGTTAAAATCTGGAGGGAATTTCGTGTTTAATTTTTTTAAGGAAACTAACGTTTGTTAAGGTTTAGGTGAACGTGCATCTGAGCATCTTTTTTAGTACAGTATTTTTTAAGAGTATATAGCACACTGGATTATGAGGTGCACCGTCAATGAATGGTTTGTTTTTGAAATGATGGGTCAGAGAAAATACTGTCAGTTAGACTTTATTAATCTGCACTCACAGTAATTCAAAAACTTGTTTGTAACACGCAACATGTTAGCCACGTTAGCGTATTTACAGTACCTTTAACTCCACCTTGTTTTCAATATGTAATAAAACAGATTGATACCGCTAAAACAAACAATACTGTGACTACGCTAACTCCCAACATTGTAAGAAATACATAAAAAAACAGTCTGACACTAATACATGTTAACGTATTTACAATAACACCAAACCGTGTTAGAAATCCCAACATATTAGCTGTGTTAGCTTATTTACACTAACAGCCAACCTTGTTAGTAACACGTTAAAAAAACCCTCCCCATTAGCTCCATTAGCATAATTACACTTAAGCCCAGCCTTGTTAATAACACGTTAAAAAACCCCTACATATTAGCTGCATTAGCATATCTACACTAACACCCAACCTTGCTAGCAACACGCTTAAAACCGCTAAACATTAGTTGTGCTAGCATATTTACATTAACACTCCAACTTGTTTGTTACTCGTTATAAAAACAGACTGATCAAGATAATAAAAAGGCTTCTGTGACTACGCTAACTCCCAGCGTTGTAAGTAACACGTAAAAAACAGAATATGACATAGCAACTCGCTAGCCCTGTTAGTGTGTTTACACTAACACACTAACTCTTAACAGAATGGAGAGGTTTTATTCATTTTGACACTAAACTGCATATGGATTTATTTTTTGTGAAACCTCTGACTTTTAAAAAAAATAAAAATAGCTTCCGATACCAGCCTCTAGTGGTCATTCTGGAAAATAACATGTTTAGTAATTTCAAATTAGTGAAACATTTGAAAATGGAAGGTGGAGAATTGTTTTTTACAGGCTAGAAATGTGTAAATAAAATAAAAAAAAGATTATCCTTTATAGCCTTAATATGGGTCTATTGTGACTAAAGGGCGACGATCAGTTTCTTTCATGTGCAAGTCAGATCAATACAGAAAATTGTAATGCGAGGGACATTTAAAAAAGATCAAAAGCTAAAACACATGAAAATCCCAGACAGAACTTCTACATATATTGAAGCTGGGGTTTAAATAAAGAAAGTGTACTCATTTAAATGAGAGCACAGCATTAGTAATATGCAAGGATTTGAAAATTAATCAATTTAAAATCAAATACATATAATACTTATGCACTAGGGTACATTAATACATAAATATAGTGAATATCAAAAGTAAACTAAACTTGTAAAAACAAAACAAAACACAAGTTGCAAAAAAAAAAAAAAAAAAATTGAATTCCTGAATTGTGAAATTTTGACTATCTTAAAAGATTATCAGCTGCTTTGCTCCACTTTCCCAAAAACTAACTACAGTGGAAGTATTAAGCAATCCAGTTCCTAAAAAATGAAGAAAAACAATCCGGAGAATTCCATCATTTTATAACAGCAACTAAATTATTGCATTTTACAACATCAGATAAATTGTAGCAATGAAAATAGGATAAATCATAATATCTTGACTACTTTATTACCTTCCAACCAAACTTCACATCATAAATCAAAGCCGTTCCACTAAGGCTTTGAAAAACAAGGGAGGAAAAAAAGGAACATAATTAAGAATCAACTATTCAAACACTTAAACAGTGTTGCTATTTTTAGTCTGAGCTAAAAACAAAAATCCATATTGTTAACATAGAAGTCTTTTTAAAAAAACGACTTGAGTTCAAAGTGATTGAGGTTTGATTGACGTGCCCAAACCTAAAAAGATCCTTTTATGACCTGCAGCTAGAGCCGAGTTTCTCAAAGCAGTAATTATATCCATGACCTGCCTTCTCCTAGTCAGACGCATCAATAAAAGAGAGCACTTTTGTATCTGCGGAGGAAGCATCAGCATGACTAATCTTTACACGCAGAGATAAGGCAGTGGGGCACAAAGCGCTCACTGAGCTCACACATTCACAAGACTCATAAATCCGGCTCCAAACTGAATGAAGAGCTGGCGAGGAGACATTTTTCTTTAAAAGCTTGTAAAGAAGTGTGTTTTGTTTCTTTGTCAGCCTTCTGTACTTTATGTGACAAGTAATAACTGAAACTAATTTAAACCTTCAGCTTATGTAGAAATCTATACATTGGATTTATAGTGTTGCATAAAATAAACTTTAGTCCTGAGGGACAAAAAACAAGACAAACTGATGGGAGAAGTTATTTGGGTTGAAATCATTTTCAAAATAAAATCCCATTTTAAGCCTTAACAAACTTCAGCCACACACATTTTCAGATAGCAAACATGACTTAGACTTATCAAATTAATTCCCTCTATTCTGGATGCCTAAAGGGCTTAAAGTCATCTGACCCACTCATGGACCATTATGCTGCCAAAGCAGTCTTCACAGTTCATAACAACTGGTTTTGATTTCAAAGGATAAATCCTAAATGAAAAGGTCAAACCCATTTCTTCCAAACAATGTGGAACCAGTCAAAGCTCTGAACTACTTGCTAATTATGAGTCTACTTTTCCAGGATAAATTAGCTGCAGAATGGTTAAGCAATGATTTGCATTTACATGCAGCTCAGAATCTGATTAACCAGTTTAAATGCTATTTGTGAAACCAGGCTACCTGAGAAAGACTTTGGTAACCTTGGTACCTTCAAAACATGTTAATAAATGTCCCTGGTTTAGCATTCACGTGTAGGCTGTGTGACATATATTGTGTAACAAGTGGGGGAGACCGGAGTTGGTGTCACAATGATGTAAAACATGATGAAAACAGTGAGTACAGCGGAAAATAGGTTTTATTTTGAAAAATGTACCTAATGTATTTTACACTCGCTCGCATAATTTTCGGTTTAGGTCTTAGATATCACCAGCTTCATAAAAAAGTGTTCTAGCAAAACGGATACGGAGCGCCGCAGACTGGACAGGAAGTCCAGTTTGAGTGTCTTTCACACTTTTCAGGTTATGTAAAAAAAATCTGGCGTCCGCACCGGGTTGAGCCGAATGCAGCGTGAGCCCGGAGTTAGTCCAGAATTATTGAATGAAATCAAAGACCGGATCGCAATTTCAGATTTATTTAACTTTGGCAAAAATGCATGCCAACACAGTGTTATTTAATTAAAAAAAAGAACGCAAAATTACATGCTAAACATCAAGATCACAAAAGATAAAGCACAATATAGCAAGAGACTATTTCATACAGTTAAATAAAGTTAAAATCTCGTGTACTGACTGGTGTTTATTTGTGGAAACACTCTTCAAAAAAACCTCCAGACAATCTGAAGCTCTTACAAAAGTTCAGCATTAAAACAAACCAATCATATCTATATTTTTCAGAACCCCGTTAGAAATACTATTCAGTTCTTGAAGTGGCATTTAAATAATTTGTCTTAATATTGCAACAAAGTAGAAATTAAATAACACTCTTTAGCTTAGTGCTTTTGAGTCAAGCTAGTTAAAGGTTCAGTAGGTTTGCACAAAGCCTTCAGTCAGACGTCTGAGGAGATAATGAGCTCAAACCTTTCCTTTTTGAACTATGCATAGGAACTATCCTTATGGGATGCTGGAGATTAGAGTTACATTTTAAATAAATCTCATTTTGTGCACCTTCAGAATGAGGTAAAATTATGTGGCTCTCCAATATTAAAATGAAAAAGTGATAAATATTTAAATGCCTTAAATATATTAGTGTATGCTAATCCCTCCCCCTCCTTTTTTTTACCAACTATTTCATACAGATCATGTCAGGCTGCTAAAACATGGCAGTCTGAAGCAATAAAGAACAGTAAAAGAAAATGTGTGCACATGGCAGAGAGCCAATTAGCTTTTAACACCCAGCCTGACCTTCAGCTAACAGAGAAGCACACAGATAGAAATATTCACTGAATGTGACGATAAACCATAATACACATCCAATCTAACGGGAGCGAGTCTTGGCCATATATCACTTTAAATGCCACAGACTCCACCACAGGGTAATGACTGATCAACCTGAGTTTGCATCCAGCCTGGCCTCACTTATCATCATCACAGCAACTGGCTGGAGAGAAACAGAAGGGGAAGGAGGCTGTGTGTGTGTGTGATGAAAGAGAGGGTTATTTGATAATGGCTGAATGAATCCAATAATGCTATTCTGTCTGTGCATGTGCCAGCTTTTCTGTCCAGCAGTCTGATGCTTTTAGTTGTAATAGGTGGATATTATAGAGAAATGTTGGCTTCTGCTGGAAAACTACCTGAATCTCCCACCTCCATGTGTGTCCATCAGTCAAGTAAAGTATCAATGACAGCATGTTGAACAAAAATCAATGAAGAGCTGAACTATGACAACATTTCTGCCATTTTTTCTCTCTTAACATTTTAAGAGGTGGAAAGAAAATTTGTTTTTCATCAAATAAACCGTTTTTTGTTTTTAAACGGCAAGTTCTAGATTACCACCTCCATTGAAGACCAAGAGAAATTGTGTTTTTTGTGTTTCTAACATCCTCTTGTGACATTTTCTGATAAAGGAAGTCGTATATTAAGAAAATCAAGCTTAAAATTGCATTTCTGAGTATGTCTTTATTAAAATTGTTGTTAGTCAAGAGCATAAAAACTCTGATTGAAAAAAAAGGAAATTTGTCACAGCTTTTTGACACAAGCTCCCTGCTCTAAATGGTCCCAACCACAACTCAGAAGCAAATCTCAAATCAACCACTGCTGCTTTGCAGAAACTATGTCCTAGAAAACAACATACTTTTTTTATCTTTTTATTTTGGCTAAAAAGCCAAAATCATAATTAAAAGATCACTGGAAGCGCTTTTATAATAGATCCAAAGATGATCGGACTGGGATAAATGGACAAAATAAACAAGCAGCAGCAATGGCCATCACAAAGAAAAGATGCCAAGGCGAAAAAATAGATGTAGAATAAGTAACAAATACAAAAGGAAGACCAAAATGGTGAAAACACAAGTTTATAGACAGCTAATCTAATTTCTGAGCTGACATTTTCAGCAGCCAGGAAGCCCTAGTGACTTAAGGCAAGACACAAAGATATGACTAGATGACATTTATGATGTATATGGAACTGAGGGATGCATCATTACAGTAGTCTTTAATATGAATTAACATTGTTAATATCATT
>NC_050514.1:5644662-5663060 GCF_002922805.2 Oryzias melastigma
AGGAAGTCATAGTGACTTAAGGCAAGACACAAAGATATGACTGTATGACATTTATGATGTATATGGAACTGAGGGATGCATCATTACAGTAGTCTTTAATATGAATCAACATTGTTAATATCATTGATATCAAGTGGGATGCACCCTTCTTTCACCCAACAACGGCTGGGATACTCTCCAGCAACCCAGTGATGCCGAAAGGGATTAAGCAGATTCAGAGGATAGATGGATGTTAATTATTGTCATGATCATATGGAGGATTTTTTTTAAATAAAAATTTGTAAATTGAAAAAAAAAAACATCTTTATCAACACCTAAAAAAACCCATCAAGATTTCATTTGATTTATTTTAGAAAAACAAAAATCTATTTTAAAAGTGAATATTTTAAGATAACTACAAACACCTAGAGCATAAATAATTTTTAAAACATTTTTAAACAACTACAACACTTGTGTAAAATCAGTTTTGATCCTAATTACAAGAAAATATCCCTTTTTACCTCGTGAGGTGGTAATAAATGCTTTAAACATCTGCACTCTTAGACCTAAACTGGCCAAACTTTAACCTGGAGAAATCAAGCTAAACACAGATCTTTAGTCAGAAGGCCAACAGCTCAAATTAAGAAATATATGAAAGTATAATGATGTGAGTTTAGGAGAGTGAAAGCAATAAAAACTAGATGAAATACAAAAAGAAGCAACTAAAAGCTTTAAATATGAAGTTACAAAGCAAATAAAAGTGTAGAGCCGATCAATCTGTTCAAATAACAGCAACATTTATACTTGCAGACATCTGCTTCATTCGTGCTGTGAACAGGCTGACTGAAAACAAACAACTAGAAAAGAGCAGCACTAATTCAACACCAGCAAACGGGCAATGCACGCTGTAGCCGTCTGCCCTGATCCTGTGTATTGCTGCATTTCATTAGATCAGATCAAAGCAAAGGTTACAGCACAGAAATGCTGCGGCGAAAGTGTCAAGTTAGATTTTTAACAAAAGCATGAACGGCTTTAAACAGCAACTCTTAAATATTAGAGTAGAAAAAATACACTTCCCAACTCTCATCATCACAGAGAAACCATGGATGACAGCATGTGAAAAAAAATGTACGCCACGTAAAAAGTGGCAGATGTTTTTACTTTCGAGACTACAGTTAGTGAGCCTGTTAGAGATGTGGGGAAAAAAAACCAAAGACGCAAACAACTAATTAAAGAGTGCAGGAATAATGGGAGTGGTGGAAATTCACTGGAAATAATGATTCTTGTCTCGCTTTTCAACAAAACACAAAAGTGCTAACTTGATAAAAGACTGAACTCACACTGATGCAGCAATTAATGCAAAGTTGAATTAATTAAAGTAAGGAGATAATTGTGTATTATTTAAAAAAACATAAACACAATCGTATTTACTTGTATTCCAATTAAAAAAAAGTCAAGTTAGTTTGTTAAAAATATAGATCTTTGTATAACCAAATGTGAAATCCATTTCAGCAAATGTCAAAGATCTTTTTTCTCTTTCTTTCAAAATGATCTAATTAGAGAAGATTTTCAAAATAAAACATTGTTCAGGCATACACAGACAGCATAAATTCACATTTTAGTTTTGCATTGTGTAACATTTACAGCACTTACTGATGTGTGAAGCCATTTGTTTTGAAAATAATTTATTTTTAGTAGCTGTCAACATACTATTCAGCATGAAGTTTGTTCAATTCTTTGATTTCTTTTTCATAAATCATTGTATTCACAAAAAAGGAGACAGCTTCTAGTTAGGTTTTAGTCTGCTACATTTTACCTTGAATCACTCAAAAGCATTTCCCATTGATCTCAAAGCTCTGAAAAAAGGCACAGCTACGTAAACAATCCTCTCAAGTCTTTACGGGCTTTTGAAATATTAACAAAAGAGCTTGCAGGTACATCAGTTTGTAGGAGCAGCAATGGCAGCAAAGGGAAAATGTATTTGAGTTTGCTTATAAATCACAATGCAGCAGCAACATCCAGGTCTGGCCCGCTCCCCCAGGCACCTTCAAATCCAGCCTTTTACAGATGGAGCTCAGAGAGAAAATGTACATGTGTGCGGATGAAAATGTGCAGTTTTGTTTTATTAATGACAATATAATGATAAGAAACTGCGCCGTGTATCATTATGCATTGAAATGAGTGTTTAAGAATGCGTGGGAGCATAGAAATGCAGATGAGGATTAAAAAAAAAAAAAAAGTAAAAATCTGAAGCTGGTCTTAAGCCCATTTTATAAGCACTCCATTTCCCCTGACATGAAAGAATGCAAACTCACAGATCTTGTGTTTTCCTTTCATGGGGAATTTCACCAGCAGCTCCTGGGGATTAGTGCAGATGAAGACGAATGGAGACGACGACTCCTCGCAGGATTCGGGGAACTGCAGGGAGGGAGACAGGAACGATGCATTAGCCCGATTCTACACAAAACACGAACGCACAAATGAAGTACACAGAAAATGAGTGAAAGATAATGACGGTAAAACGATTACAAACCATTGCATTTCTGTGGAAACACAGACATTGTGTTGATGTTTGCCAGGATTGGTGTAGTGCTAAATGCCTGATAGCAACAAACAGAACTAATAATAAGATTTGTTTATGATGTGTAGCTGCTAGAGATGAGATTGGCTGCTATAAAGATGACACAAAAAGCATTAGCATTGAAATCTGTGAGAACTCAGATCAAAGAAACCATTTGACGTCAGTAAGGCCACGAGTGAAAAACTTGTTTAGTGTATTTTATGGAGTGTTAGTCGCATTTTTTTTTTTTTTTGCATAGTTTGGCCAGACTTACACTCAGGAGGGACTTGTTTGTGATTTATTTTAAACTTAAATAGGCTCATATATTTGTTGTTTTCCCATTAACTGTTGTTCTTTAGTGGTTGTTTCCCACTAACAACCACTAGAGTGCACTGTAGTTGTTTTAGTATTTGATTCTGACAGGAAGACAAAAGAAGAAGAGAAGCGAGAATCTAATTGTTATTCTCATGAACTTTAAGATGTTTGTCTTATTTACATTGAGACATTATTGTTCTGTTTTAATTCTGTTCTTTCCTCATACTAATGTGGAACAGCAAGTCATCAAACGGGGTCATAGAGAGACAGAAGTACCGCTGAAAGCGCCACCACTCAGACATAGCTCTTACTGTAGAAGGTAAACCTCACGAAAAAAAAAAAGACTAAATGATGTCATGAACCCAGACATAGAGACGTGTTTACCAATGTTTTTGAAGAGCTCTTCAAAATAAATATACGTAATATCTCAATGTGATCAATGTCTTCCATGTACTGTGAATGAGATACTGTATTAAGTGTTTCCCCGCGTACTCGCGGTTTCCAGATTTTTTTCAGTCACACGACACTTACGGTTTGTCGCAAAAACTCAAGACAACTCAAGATGCTTGAGTGACATTATTTCGTCTGAAGGAGGTGCTGTGATGCTGAGGTTTATCTCCATAGCGGAGCGTGGCGGAGCCCTCTTCGGAGAGTGGAGGGGGAGCAACGGTTGGCTACCCCCTCCTCTCTTTATGCCTCTGCATGGAGAAATGGCATCAGCTGACTCAGAGGCGGCTGAGAAAAATCCGGATATGCTGAAGAAGATAATCGCAGAGGATAATTATTATCTAGAGCAGGTGTTTATTATCTGATGAAGGAGGAAGCACTCGCTCTTGGTTTTTAGCCACAGAGAGACAGACTGACACTCCTCATCTACGTCATGCAGTATGCTGTCACTGCCATTTGGTCTTTTGCATGATCAGAAGTGTTTTTAATGAGTATGGACATGCAATGGACATTCTTTGGTCACGGAGGTGGGGGTTCTCCATATTGGCGGATTCTGCATATTCGTGAAAGTCTCTGGTCCCTAACCTCTGCGAATGAGGGGGGAACACAGTACAGTCAAAGCTTCCATGTAGCGATAAGGCTAAAAACTTGACAGCAGCTTTTCCCACAGTAGACAGGAGTGTCTAGTTTATGAACGCATTTTTGGACAAGCTGTGGAAAAGCTTTGAAAATTGAATTTGACGCGCGTAAAAAAAAGAGGCAGCAGACGCGAATTTGATGTATGAATTGCGTTCAGTGTGAATGCAACATTACACAGGGCTTGTCGGATTTGTTCAGGAGTGTTTCACTTTTCTCCCAAAAGTGCGACTTATGAATTTTTGTCTTTATTTTCCTTTTTTTGTGCTACTGCAACTCATACTACTCTATACAGTATTTAATATTCAGATGCAGAAGTCCTGATCCCACCACCTTTTTTGTGCATGGGGCACCAGGCTATTTTACATTCCAGTGAATGGGAGGTTGTTTTATCGTCCATAACTGACAAGAGCGGGCAGCATCCGCAGGCCCAGAGACAAGAGAAAAACCTCTTTATCCTTTTGTTATTGATTGATCTCTCAGGTGAGAGTGGGGAATTGACTGACACAGTGACAAAGGAGTCATCTTTCCCATCACTGGCAGCCAACAGCTCTCAGCTCATCCAATTTCCTCCAGAGCCATCAGATAGTGGCCATGATTGCATCTAGCCATCCAGGAAGCATCTTTTTTTCATGACAGCATGCCTTTCCCTCCACCCACCTCTTATTTACAGCCTGTGCCTCAAAGGAGTACTGAAGGGGAGTGATAAATGTGGAGTTTCAGGTAAAAAAAAAAGGAAAAAAAAATCCACAGAGTGTCATCTATCTGTGGAGTTTTGACAAACCAGGAGGAGATGATGAAGATGCTTAATTCAAAAGAAGGTCCATGTTGACCTGAGTGAAATACACTGATGAGAGGTAAAATATGTAAACAATCAAAGTGCTATTAGGCATGATCCTGAATCCAACATTAGTCTGTTGATTACTCCTTGTGATAGAAGAGTGAGCCACATGAAATTGCTTTTTCAGAGTAGAAATTTCCCCTGATTGTCTTTCAACAGGGATTTAAAGGACGATAATGAATAAGAAGGTTGTGTTTCCCAAAATGTAATTTTCAAGAGAAAAAGCTCATAAGCTTTAAAGGAAAAAAAATAAAGAACAGACGATGAGTTCACCAGCAGATGCAAACATTAGGGATTCCTGTATGGGAATAGAAACATTTATGTTTATCAATAAACATAAACGAAGTCCATTGATTTTGATTTCCCTTAAGTCCTAAGTAGATGTAACAAACATTACTTATTGTTTTTGCAAAAGGCCACAAGAAAAAATAAGGTGATCATTGCAACAGCAATTACAGAAATCAAATGATTTCTTGTAACTGTTAATGAAAATACTAATTAGCTCAGAGGACCTTAAACCCATTCCCTATAGGAATTCTGTTTTACATTGATGATGGGGGATGTCCTTAACCCTTGTGCTCTCTTATGGGGTCCAGATGATGCCACTTTTAATGTAAATATGCCTAGGATAGCACAAAGGTTGACAACATTCGACTTTCTTTCAGAAGATCAAGGTCGGGGACAAGGGCAAAGATATTTTGTTTCATTCTTGTTTTTTTCATCCAAAAATTAAAACCAAAGGTTCAGCTCCAATACGTTTATCTTTTGAGGTTTTGTCAAAGCATTCCCAGTGGTCTTTTAATTATGATTAGGCTGTTTTTAAGTCAAAATCAAACAACCTAAGTCCTTTTGTAGCACATAGTTTCTGCAGAGTAGAAGGAGTTCCTAAGAAATTTGTCTCTGGATCATGGAGTAAGACCGCCCCTACTTCCCATACTCCACCTGCCACTAGCCAACACCCCCTTACAACCACAACCGAACATTCCTGGTGCAACAAAAATAGGGAGCAATATTGGAGCTATCCAGTCGTAAAGTTTTGAGCTAGATACCAGCTCCAACTAGGAAAACAAATATGTACATGGATCTAGTTGCCTATAGGTGGATGCATTAGAATGGAGGAGAGCGGGGAACGTGTGGTTTGCCGTTGTAGGTTCTACATCACACCTACAAGCTTGTCTGATCCTGATTCCCAACAATTAGAATAATAAAAAAAGAGTTAGAAATGGAAATTTAAACTGAATTTTCTTTATACAAGTCAAGTATATGTTGTTTATATATATATATGTCATCCATCATGAGAAAAACTCTACAAGTATTTGTCAAAAACACCAAAATCATGATTTTTAATGACTGAAGTATTTTTTTGTAGAATATTTTGCTTCTAGCTGCTTTAACCTCTTAGGACCCGAGCTAATATTTGAGCTAACAACTAAACATGTAGTGACAGGGCCCCAGTTAAGCAGAATTAACTGCTGTGGAAATACAACCCAACACATAATGTCCACTTATGTGGATGCAAGGTCCTAAAAGGTTAAACCAAAATGCTGCAAGGACAATGTTTGCAGGTGTAAAATAGCAAAACATAAATGTAGGAACAACCGCTATCAGCAAAACATTGTGGACTCTAGTCAATTCACTGGTTTTCTTTTTCAAGGTCATGCAGAGCTTCTGTTGGCTCTGCAATAAAATGCAGGTTCAATATATGATGATACCAGAACACATTGCAGTGTGAGTCACAATGTCATAGAACTGGCAACAAACTATTGCAGGGACTAGGGGCAAGTTCAAGTTTAAACAGGAGTAAACATTCCTTCTCTTTATGTGAAACTGGGCTGTCAGTGAAATTATCATTTTAAAAAACAGACAATTCAATTTCAAAGTCAAGATTACAACTTTGCTCCAAAAGGCTGGTTGGTTACTGACAGCAACCACTGCCATTTTGATACAATGTCATAGGTATGAACTATTTAAAATGCAACATGGGTATAGATCAGGGAAAGACCAAAAGTCACATTGCATTTAGTAGCATTTTATCCCATAGAGTTTTTAGATTTTGATGGTTAAGGGAAAAAGAAGCTTAACCCAATCCTTGATGAAAAACAGTGTTTATATTATCATGAAGTATGAAATACGACTCTTTTTAAATTCAGTCATGCAAAGAATTAAATACTAAGCATTTTTTGACAAGCCCTAACTTGCTGCTTTAAATTGTCATCAAGTTAGGAAAAGTCCATGCTTTATACATGGATTGCATCTTTAATGTTTGCGGTTTACTCATTATTTAAAAAAATATTCATCTGGGATTCATTTCTGCACTACCTTTATGCATGGAACATAGAAAGTAAGGAATTCCTAAACTATTGTTCCATGGTCCCTTAGCATTTATATTAGTAATTCTTCTAAATAATCTAAACATTGATGAAAGCAATAACATAAAGCTTGAAAGCCACAACAACTACATAAACTGCCTCTAATTGTATATCCCATTTTTGTGCTAAATTATACAGTAATAAAACAAAGATTACACTGTGGAATGAAATAAAAACATACAAAAAAAGAAAAGACGTATCTTTTTTTTTGTCATCGCATTGTTTTAAGAAACAACTCAATCATCCATTTCTCTCTCACACACGCAGCAGATGAGAAATATCCAGACCACAATCTGCTCTCTGTGCTGTCATGTCTGAGTGAAAGCCCAGGGAATACTGCTATAACAAGATACATGACAGAGGGCTGCCACCTTAACAGCTTGATGAGCCTCATCACACATTTCATGTCTAAATGTATGCATGCATCATCTCAATGTCTTCCAGTTGGGGGGGTGGGGATATGACCCAAAAATTATATTAAATTTATTTGTACAGCACAAATCGTGCTCAAAGCAAATCAAGGGCTTTAGGAAAAAGACAAACTAGACGCATACAGATCCTTGTCAGGAAAATAAAATAAAAATTACAAAGCAGTAAAATCTTAATTCATCCTTAAAATTATTTCAAATAGGAATAAAAGAGAAGAGCACAAGTAACAGACCTTCAGCTGTCATGGCCTGAGCTAAGGATTACCCTTAAGTCTAGACTTGAACATTTAGGAGAAGCTTATCCAACATCAGCAAGAAGACTGTTTTAGATTCTAGCAGTATTAAACTGAAATGCTGCTTCACTGTGGTTAGTCTTGACTCTGGGCACCAACAGAAGATCTGTTCCCGACCGATTTAGTCCATTGAGGTTCATCTGGATCCAACATGTCAAAGATGTACTTTGGTGGTAAGCCATGAAGGAACTTTAACAAAAATGGAGCCGTTTAAAGTCTAATCTGTGAACAACAAAAAGCCAATGAAAAAACAGTATTTCTTGGCTTTAGTCAGGACCCAAACAGCAGCACTCTGGATGAAGTGCAACTGTTTCTGAGTCCACTGGGTAGGAAGTCAACCTGCCCGAGATAAACGTGCATAAACAGCTCTAGTTAGAGGATTTTCATGTTGTCTGCAGAAACTAGTTTTGCATCCACTCTGTGACTCTGTGATGTGAGTCATTGACCCAAATTCACACATTGTGAGTGAAGTGTAAATCTAAGTGTCATCTGCGTAACTGTGGGAGATACAATGTTATTCCGTATTGGCTGGCATAGAGGAAGCATGTATACTGTATCTCCTTGTGTACTGCGGGGCATACATTCCATAAATGATACAGGATAAGTGAAATCTGAGAAGTAGGATTATACATGTTTAACACTTTATATCAATCAATAAAGTGAGGGAAAATTGTACACAAAATAAAAGAGGTCCCAGGATTGACCCCAGGGGAACCCCAAAGCTCAAGGCTGTATGATCTGAGACAGTTGTTGATTTCACCAAAGTACACTATTCAAGTGACAAACTAAGGGTGCCTATCAAGTCCTGTAGCTTCTATGATAAAACAAATTACCTAGTCAAATGTATTAAAACAGCACTCCAATCCAACAAAACGAAGACATTTTGATAGGTTCTGCATTTAAATGGATGTAATTTGTCTGAGAAGTCTGTGCTTTGATGGAGCATAAAAACCTGAGTGAAAATCATTGAAATTTTCAGCAGAAGTCAGTGAGATGATAGTAAACTACTTTTTCAAGGATTCTGTCTACAGTCATCAGGTTGGAAATGGGCCAACAGTTGTTCAATACTGCTGCATCAAGACTGCTTCTCTTCTTTGAGGAAAGGCTTGATTACAGTAGTTTTCAAGGTCTTTGGAAACGGCCCAAACTGAGGCCCATGAGCGAGTTGTGGTGACAAGCTGCTCTGAACAGATTTGAGGAATCTAGAGGGAACCACAATGAGGCAGCATGTGGACGAACTCAGACGGAAGTGGTTTCTTGGACAGTTTTTCTCAGCATGTCAGCTCCGTCTTTGATGTTCCATTTGAATTCAGATGAATGAGACACAACTTCAACCACAGCTCAAGTGTACTCATGTGAGACCCGACCAGTTGCCTGTACTTTCCACCCCATTGTTTTATGTTTCCTCTTAATTAAATGGCTACATGAAACATTGTGGCTCCATGACAAAATAATCATGGAAGACACGATCTACATTAGTCATTTTGAAGATTCACATGGATTTCAGTTAGTTATACAATTAAAAATGTTGATTCATTTCTCTACAGCACACAGTGTCATATGTGTCTCCTTTACTAGTGTGGGAAGGTCAGACTGACAAACTCTTGGAATTATGGGTAATGGCACTAATGTGTTAAACAGCAAGAGATATTTGAGGCAGGTGTTTCACAAAGCATGACTTACGACTGAGAACTAAACTGGTTTCACCTTACTTTCTCTTTAAAGTTGAACAATTGTGAGACCAAACCCTTGCTCTTGCTCATAAACATCACCAGAATTTGGCTCATTTTCAACACGGAAATGCATGTTTACTACACTGGCAGGCTTCCAAACTGCTTTCAAAGGAGAGCCAATACATCCTGCCAGACTGCCAACCAAGGACATCCATGTATTTATTCATCAGTCATGGAGAAGGGCATTTTCACATTTATTTATGTGTTAGTTTAATGTATTATTTTTATTTAAATGAAAATAATGTCATGATAATTTAGAGAAAATCTAAACCTACTGACAAACACGATTGGCATGAAAAATGAAAACCAGTTCAGACATCCAAACAGAGTAATTCATTTTTCCCAGAAAGATCGGAATTGAATCGACAAGTTTAGAGGAGAGGAAGTGTAGAAAAAAAATAAATTCAAATAAAATAGGGTGAATGATTTTGTAGTCTACAAGATTTTGTGGTCATTTTTATGATTGCCTGAATTTGCAGCAGCTTTTTCAGAAATGCAAACAATTTTTTTATAATAATTTTCAACTAAAAGTTGTAAGAACACATATATATTCTAAAGCACGAAATGTTTTAACTTCAAAAGAAGAAAACAAATTCACTTCTGAAACTGCCAATCTAATAAACTGCCCACTATTTAATTTTCAGGGCTTAATCCAGGAGGGATTTTTACAATATCCAACAGAAGAGAATATGAAATTCACAAGTTTAAAAAAATCATAAAATGCATGAAGGGGTAACAGGGCACAGAGTGTCTGAAAAATGCCTGAAGCTGGGAAGAATGGTTTGAGCCTGAATGGGGAAATGTAGCCTAAGAGAACTTTTAATAATATTTAAATGTAGACATTTTTACTTCATTTGCCAAGGTCATACAATATACAGCACCATTAAGTATCAATGTATTTATGTTGAAGACCCACAACATTGCAATTTTTTTTTTTCAATGCACTGTTAATCAGGAGCAGACGGATGCATCAATTGTAGACAAATAGATCCTTGTACGTCTTTGTTTTCCTTGTCTGAGGTGGTATCTGGCTCAAAACTGTATGGCTGGATAGCTTCAAAATTACTCGCCATTTTTGCTGCAACCATAATGTCAGGTTGGGGTTGTGAAGGGCTGTAAACTAGCAGGAGAAACAGATAGATAATGGGAAATGGGGGCAGGATTACTCCGCGCCAACAGTTCCACTTGCAACTTACAGGCCAATTTTTGATGAACTAGTGCCGCTCTGCAGAAACTATGTCCTAGAAAACGACACAGGTTTCTTTCGTTTTGGCTAAAAATGTCAAACAGAATTTTTAAAAAGTTACGTCTAGTAAAAACAACTAAATGAAAAAACAGGAATGGACATTAAAATAATAATAATGTTTTGTCAAAGATTTTCACGTAGGAGTACAAAAACCAGCACTGCTTCTTATCCCGTCTCTACAGTGTCCGTCTCTTCTTTCTCTCTGGCTCTTTCCTGCCACTGTCGTCAATTAAGGGCAGCAGAGACAAGTAATCTCCTTCTGGGCGACAGGGCCAGACCAGAACAGGCATGTGGAGAGGACTGTGCAGTCAGGAGGGGGGGATGGGGCAGCCTCAGCCCTGTAGCAAGGCCCTGCTTGGCTGCACTTAATCTTAGCCCAATAAAAAGCCTTTCATTGTCAGGGTGCAACTGAGCCAGACGGGCTGGGAGCATGTGGCTTTTAAAAATGAGGAGGGAAGAAGGAACAACAAGAAGGGAGTGAGGGGTGGTGAGAACTACTGGGTAAAAATTAAGAATAAGATTCACCAAGAAAGATGGATAACAGTCGAAAGTGAGAAAGAAATGCAGAGAGATCTTGGCAGATAGTGAACTGCATGAAACCAAATGTGTGTTCCCACAAAGACACTTTTGAAATACTGCCTGGTTAGCCGTGTCAAGGCTGGTTGCACCCAGGGAATGAAGAAACAGATGGGATGTCTGTGAGAAATGGGCTACATGTGGGAGGTGAAAGGGTGTTCTTGGGAAATGTATGCAACACCAATCATTTACCAATCCTTCTTTAATTTATTGCAGTCCAAAAACAAAACAGCTCTGTCTCAGGAACTATAGTAACTTTATCTAGAACAAGCTGTTTTTTCTGTTTGTTGTTTGTAAGCAACCCCCACCAATCTATTCCAGAAATTGACACAAACCCAGACAAAAAGTCGTACTTCAACAAATGACCACTGGAGGTTGGTTTTAGGAGGGATATGTTCCCTAAAAAAAAAACTCTAATTTTACACCTAAACTAGGTGTCCACACAGTCTTGTTTCGAAGATTCTCAATTGGTATTTATTTTTTCCTTTTTTTTATGACAACTGTGTGTGTTATGAAGGGGGAACTGCTTGTTGGAGCTTACATGTGTGCATAATTGGGAGCAAAGATAGACTGTATTGGAGAACTGGTCTGAGTGAGAAAATGACTCGCTTTCAGCTCCAACCAAATTAAATTAATTCAGTCGCCATTCTTTCACAATACAGATGTTGCCATGCTGGAGCCAAAAATCATCAGTCGGCAGTGATTGGTCCAAGTTGGTGTGAGTGGACGTTTTTATGGCAACCACCCTAACTAATCTGAAATGATCTTAGTTAAAGTCCACACCCCTACCACTGAAATTGAGCTTGGAAGAATCTGTCAAACATTTTGAACTTCTAAGCAGACATCACATACATTTATTCAGGCATCTAATTGGTCAGTTTATAACTTGAATAACTTCCAATGAAGAAAAAAAAAACTTGAATAAAAGGTAGTAGAGCATGACGGCTATTCTAGCACATATACTGACTGTGTAATAGCTTTTTTTTCCTCAATAAAAGTCTATGGGATTTTTGCTTCTTGGAGCCAGCAGGGACTTCCTATTTGGAGCATAATGGGGAGGAGTCACTCAATCCAGTTCTCATAAAAGGTCTCATAAACATTCGAATTTGAATATGTTGTTTACAACTAATAGATGTATTAGTTACATAAGTCACATACACCCTTTGCTTCTCTGAACTATTTCTTACGTGAGGAATTAAAACAGAGGCTTGAGATTTGGAACATTCCAACAGCCCTTAATGACAAAGGAAAGCAATTCCAGAATTAAAAGGGTACTTTGAGCTAAGAGTACCATATATAAGCTGAATTTCTACCAATATGTTGAAAAGTATCATCTACAATTTGACCAAAACACAAGTTTTTCAAATGGGAGTGACTTTGGAGCCATAAACAGTGACTTAATAACACCGACTGTATACGATAGCTGGACTTAGCGATCCCTCCCCCTCGAATTCCAAATAGGAAGTATCTGTTGAATCCAAGAAAATCCCATTGACTTCTATTGAGACATAAACAGCTATTACTCAGTCTTTATATTTGTCAGAATAACAATTCTTGCTCTGATCCCTTTTATTTTAGCATGTTTTTTTTTCTAATCTTATTTTTTAAAGATAGTTTTTCTTCATAGCAAGTTGCTCAAGTTACAGACTGACCAATCAGATGCCTCAATAAAAGCATGTGGTGCCCGCTGGCCCCACCTGCAAAGTCTGACAGATAATCCAGAGCCCTTTTTTAGTGAAAGGGGTGTGGACTTCCAACAAGCTCACTCCTAATTAGAGTCAGTAGTTACCATAGAAACATTAACTCAGACCATTCACTGGCTCCAAATGGGAACGTCTGTATCGCGATAAAATAACAACTGCATTGGCTTCATTTGGCAGGAGCATTTTCTATAGGTGACGTCACACTCGTCCAGTCCAGTTCTTTGTCACATTTACTGACAAATATCTGTGTTTTGTTTGATGAGGAGCAACTTACAGGATGGAAGCACAGCATAGCAATCCTAATCAGAACTATTGAAAGTATAAGTGGGAACTAAATGACACACAGACCAACAGTGATCCACTGACAGGAGGTAAAACTTAAAAAGTTTTGCTCTGATTAACTGTTTTGTATTGTTTAGAAATCAACCTCACAGTTCCATCTTTAATAACACCATTAGAAAGAATGGATGTAGAGGAAAGTTAGGTTTTTGTCTAGTTTTCCTTCATGGAAGTCTCAAATTTTTAGACTTGCTATATTAGAACATTTTTTTAATTTAATCCAATCAGAATTCAGTATTACAACATTCAGTGATTGAGTAGTTTTTAGGATTTCAAACTAAAAATCTGTATTTTCCCAGCTTCCGATTACATAATTTAGTTAAAATAAGAGAGCCAGCCTTTGATCTTTCTCAGCATATCTGTACCCATCAATCATGTAACTGGTTGCTTTAACAAAACAGCAGTTTCTTTACAGGATGTACGAACGATTAATTCATGCCTTGAGTCTACAGAAACAAAAATCGCACAAGCGCAGACTTTTACACTGAGCTGTACATACAGAAACACACACAAGTTTACCTCATGTTAGTGTAAAGACCCACTTCAATCTTTAAGGTCAGCCTTGTGCTTACTGTTTCTTTCACTTGCCCTTCCAATGCTGGGAGAATTGACCCTCAGAGAACGCCGCTGGATTTGGACTGACTTAAAAATTGTCTGTGTGGACTCTGTATGAATACGATTCTTGCTGATTGGACGTGGGAGTCTATTGGTTCAGTGGAGAAATTGGAAAAAAAAGTAAATTATGGTGATAAAAATCCATGTGATAAGAAAATTACCACGTCGTAATAATTAATAAATCAATTGATAAATGCAAGGATGATGGATATTTATATCGACAGTTTTTAAGTCCACAGATCTAGCTTGTCACTTTTTTGCAAATTAGAGGTACATTAATAACGGTAATTTTTTTTGGCTTTGTTTCTAATATTTTCATCCACTCTACTTCTTCTTGTGTTTTTGAGTGTTTTTGTTGTCATCCTCCTGACCTTTCCTTAAGTGATGAATGACCAGTCTGCCATGTAAAACTGTAACTGATGAGCTCAGCCAATAGATCACACAATAATCAAAACCACTATAATAGCCTCTCAGTCTCACAGACGCAGTGACTAAAACTCACTCTGTCCCTTTCATTGGAGCTCAGACGCTGAGTTATACAGAGAAGATTAAAAATTTAAAACCCTCCTTCGCCCAAAGAATCAACTGGTGTCAAGTTGGAGAGAGAACATTAATTATCCAGGAGTGTTCAACACCGGGTTCTGAATTTTTTTACATTATTAATATCCTCAACACAAGAAGAGACATGTTTTATTATTAGAAACTTAGAACCAAGGCCACGATTTTCCAATTATTACCACTATGCCCACCTCCTCTGTCTCTAATACAATTTAATTCAACTCTGAAATTATTTTAGTTTTAGGCTAATTGAAAGGTCATTGTGTGTTTAGTAAATTAGAGAGAAATGCAACAAAGCACAAATACATACTCTTGCAAAAAATCATTTCCTAGAACACATCTAGAAAGGGAATTAGAGTATTTTTTTAACCATAAGGAACACTTAAGATCCTTTCAGTTTCTCAGAAATTGACAGTGCGCCTTGGGTGTGAATCTTGTGCTTAATGACCTTGAACAGATTTTCTGTGGTGCACGGCGCTCAAAAATCTGTCAAAATGTTTTAGTACCACTGTAGTAAACTATGAAGCCACACCATCTGATGGTTTGTCGAGAGAATTACGACTACTGTTGTCAAGACTACAGGAATACGTACAATGATGCAACATCTTTTTACGGTTTGTTCATTCATATTTATTGTGTTACAATTGAACAACATTCAGCTATTGTAAATAAAGTTTGGCTGCACTCTCTGCAAACGTCGACTGTTTCAGATAAAATAAGTGCGCATGAATAACCCCACGGTTCACTAGAAAATACACAGGACATTTGCTCAACTCCAACCCCTGCTGCATCTTGGCCCCTCTAGGCATGTAAGTTAGTGTAGTCATTGCATATTTTGTGACAGTTTTATTCTGCATAATGCACCCTATAATCCAGTGCTCCTTATTTATAAAAATAGACCATTTGTTCTCCATTTATTGATATTGCTCTTTATGGTCCAAAAATTAGACATTCCATGTATTTTGTCATATTTATTAGTAGTATGAGTAGTACTGTAGGTTTTTTTATTCCAATAGCTGCTAGACTACACAACTCAACAGCCTAGATATAGATGCAAATAATGGTTGTATTGCTGGCAATACATTAACTGCACTGTTTTTTCTTCTTTTTTTGTACATTTTAAATTTTTATTCTTAGGACATTAAAGGGGTCATTTAATGATTTTTTTTAAGCCTTTCAGACTAAACTATATCAATTTATTTGATCATATATTAACTTTGGAACGCTAAAAGTGAAAAATATTTATAGAATATTAGTTTTTTTTTAGAAGTTTTTTCTGCAGAGAAGTAAAACGACTCGCGTCCTGAGGCTGTTGCGAGTGGGTGCCACCCATTTCATGATGTTATCGTAGACCCTTTGGCATCGTGTCTGCTTTTTTGCCTACTAAAAAAAAACGACATTCAAACTTTTTCAAAGATTGATTAAAAAACCACATACCTTTGGTAGCCCTGGCCATCGCTACACTGGTTCACAACACAAATATTAAAAACAGAAATACACTTGACAAATTGGTGCCTGATTTTGAGGAGGGCACGTAAAGCAACAAACACCTATTGTTCATCTAAAATGAAAGTTTTTGCTGATCATTGCTAGCTACATGAAGAAATTGGTGTTGGTGTTAGACTGGGGCAGAGCTGACTCTTCCTGAAAGGGGCTGTCTCACTTTGTGACATCAGCATGTGAGGCTCTGCTCGTTTTCATGGGTATGGGAAGGGATGTTACTGAGAGCACAGGTTTTTATAGGATTACTCAGAACAGATCAAAACAGTACAATACACTTAAAAGCTAAAAAAAAAAAATGTTCATGGTATGGTCCCTTTAATATTTAATTCTGGAGATGATGTGACAATTGAATTAGCCCACTGTGTCATCCATACAGATGATCTTATTTTTGCACAGAAAATATTTTTTGTTAAAAATGTTCCTCTTTGCGAACAAGAATCCCGCATCTATAACCAAAGTGTCTTTACGTTAGCATAGAAATTAAATAAACTCCTTTATAATTCTAAAGTTGGCAACATTTGTTGGTTTTTGTGGTTCGTATTATAGGTGATGTAAATAATCCAGTCCAGCTCACTTTTTGAACCTGTTAACCGTGAGTGATGTCATTAGCTTTGGAACGCAGACTTCACTTAAGCTGGTTTCACCTTCCCACCCGCCTCTATGACTTCATCTCCGGAGGCAGCCCTTTCACAACAAGAAGGCAAGAGAAACTCAGAAGCTCTAAAGCTTGCAAACCAAAGAGGCCAGCTATACTGCAACTCTCCAAAGAAAAGGGCTCTCTTTCTCCTTTACAGTTCAGCTTTTGTGTGACAAGAAACTGATTTTCTACTTCCATAAATAAACAGCTTTACAATGTATGATTAAAAAGCAGCGTTGAAAGACCCACTCTGGTTAAAATAGTGTGTCTAACGTACAAATTGTGTGTCAAACGTGTTCTTGTAGCATTTTTCTGATAATAGAAGACATATATGTAAAGAAAATTAAGAGCAAAAATTGCATTTCTGAGAATCTATATACGGCTGGATGGCTCCAACATTGCTCCCCATTTTTATTGCACCTGTATAAACAGATGGATGATGGGAAGTACGGGCGGACTTGCTCCTCCTCAACAGTCCTACCCACAACTTGGAGGCAAATTTCTAATGAACTACTGCCGCTCTGCAAAAATTTCTGACAGAAATTTATAGATATTGGCTAAAAATGGCATAACCATAATTAAAAGACAACTGGGAACACTTTTATAATACAACAAAACATGATTGGAGTGGGACTTTAAGAAACTGATAACTACTTTTATAGCACTGCAAATGTGTAAGGAAAGAAATAACACTTCCCACTGGTAAACAATTGACAAAAAAAAGTTAGATGTCTTTAGTACTCGACGGCTGCAAAGTAAAATCATGTGAGAGATATTTCCCTTTGCTTGTTACATACATACTAGACCCCAGGAGACAAGTACTGTGAGTGACTTGAAACAATCTCACTTTGAGAGACATGCATTCAAATTTCTTATTTTCCACCATAATCACTCCGCCTGTTTCTCAAATCCAGCTTTCCTTAGTACAGGTGCTGCTAGCAAAGATGTTTTCATGAAGAACAAGGTAAAAAACAACACTTCACACAGAGCATTTGATTTTTTTTAAACCAGAGAAAAAAGAAAGCAAAACGTATAACGATCTCTGTGTAGCAAGGTGAATATTTGCTTTGATATTCTGATGTTGGGGTGAGGACCTCCCATCTGTGTTCACTCAAGTCTCTTTGGAAAATAACTGTCCCTCCTTTTAGAGGCTGGGAAAAAGCAATTTGAGACAAGGGGAGTTCAGGGAAGGCTGTACCTCCACTTACATCAAAGGAAAGCTTTTGGTCTTTTCATGTCCGTGGATTAGTGCTACAGCTTACAGTAATGGAAACGATGGTTTGACTGATATAGTTGAGGAGAAAGGGGTGTTAATTATTTAATTCAGTGATCCTCTTAGGATTGATACGATATTCTGATGGGTCTGATTTAGAAATCAAACAAGCGTCCTTCACGTTTAAAAAAATGTTCTGAGGTAGGTAAAAATTTTATGAATGAAGCATCACAAAAGGTTACTATAGTGTGAACCTATTCATTTATTTAAACACTGCGTGGACCCCCTTCACAAAAAAAATAAAAAATAATATTAATTTAGATGGGGCTGCACGGTGGCGCAGTGGTTAGCGCTCTCGCCTCACAGCGAGAAGGCCCCGGTTCGACTCCCGGCTGGGACCTTTCTGT
>NC_050514.1:5665580-5669522 GCF_002922805.2 Oryzias melastigma
TTTTTTTTTTTTTTCATGGTATGGTCCCTTTAATATTTAATTCTGGAGATGATGTGACAATTGAATTACCCCACTGAGCCATTAATACAGATTATCTTATTTTTGGACAGAAAATAGTTTTTGCTAAAAATGTTCATCTTTGTGAACAAGAATCCCACATCTTTGACCAAAGTGTCTTTAAATTAGCATAGCAATTAAAAAAAAAATCCTTTATAATTCTAAAGTTGACAACATTTGTTGGTTTTTGTGGTTCGTATTATAGGTGATGTAAATAATCCAGTCCAGCTCACTATTTGAACCTGTTAACCGTGAGTGATGTCATTAGCTTTGGAACGCAAACTTCACTTAAGCTGGTTTCCCCTTCCCACCCGCCTCCATGACTTCATCTCCGGAGGCAGTCCTTTCACAACAAGATGGCAAGAGAAACTCAGAAACTCTGAAGCTTGTAAACCAAAGAGGCCAGCTATATTGCAACTCTCCAAAGAAAAGGGCTCTCTTTCTCCCTTTCAGCTTTTGTGTGACAAGAAACTGATGTTCTACTTCCATAAATAAACAGCTTTACAATGTATGATTAAAAAGCAGCGTTGAAAGACCCACTCTGGTTAAAATAGTGTGTCTAACATATAAATTGTGTGTCCAACGTGTTCTTGTAGCATTTTTCTGATAATAGAAGACATATATGTAAAGAAAATTAAGAGCAAAAATTGCATTTCTGAGAATTTTTAGTATAGCTCCAGCATTGCTCCCCATTTTTGTTGCACCTGTAATGCAAGGTTGGGGGTGTGAGGGGCTGTAAGACAGCAGAAGAGCGTGTAAACAGATGGATGATGGGAAGTACGAGTGGACTTGCTCCTCATCAACAGTCCTACCCACAACTTGGAGGCAAATTTCTAATGAACTACTGCCGCTCTGCAAAAAATATGTGACAGAGGTTTATAGATATTGGCTAAAAATGGCATAACCATAATTAAAAGACAACTGGGAACGCTTTTAAAATACAACAAAACATGATCGGAGTGGGACTTTAAGAAAACTGTTAACTACTTTTATAGCACTGCAAATGTGTAAGGAAAGAAATAACACTTCCCACTGGTAAACAATAGACAAAAAAAAAGTTAGATTTCTTTAGTACTAGACGGCTGCAAAGTAAAATCATGTGAGAGATATTTCCCTTTCCTTGTTACATACAAACTAGACCCCTGGAGACAAGTACTGTAAGTGAGTTGAAACAATCTCACTTTAAGAGACACGCATTCAAACTTCTTATTTTCCACCATAATCACTCTGCCTGTTTCTCAAATCCAGCTTTCCTTAGTACAGGTGCTGCTAGCAAAGATGTTTTTATGAAGAACAAGGTTAAAAAAAGCAACACTTCACAGCAAGCATTTAATTTTTTTTTAAACCAGAAAAAAAGGAAAGTAAAATGTATAACGATCTCTGTGTAGCAAGGTGAATATTTGCTTTGATATTCTGATGTTGGGGTGAGGACCTCCCATCTGTGTTCACTCAAGTCTCTGTGGGAAATAACTGTCCCTCCTTTTAGAGGCTGGGAAAAGGCAGTTTGAGACGAGAGGCGTTCAGGGAAGGCTGTACCTCCACTTACATCAAAAGAAAGCTTTTGGTCTTTTCATGTCCGTGGATTAGTGCTACAGCTTACAGTAATGGAAACGATGGTTTGACTGATATAGTTGAGGAGAAAGGGGTGTTAATTATTTAATTCAGTGATCCTCTTAGGATTGATACGATATTCTGATGGGTCTGATTTAGAAATCAAACAAGCGTCCTTCACGTTTAAAAAAATGTTTTGAGGTAGGTCAAAATTTTATGAATGAAGCATCACAAAAGGTTACTATAGTGTGAACCTATTCATTTATTTAAACACTGCGTGGACCTCCTTCACAAAAAATTAAAAAATAATATTAATTTAGATAGTTTTTAATGACTAACTGTATTTGTTTCAGAATCAGGGTAATTAAATATCGTTGGTGTTTAGGACAAAAAAGCAGTTAAAACGGGTTTTACAAAGGACTTTCCTCCAACTATTAAAACCAATATATGAGCCTGATTCCACTATCTATACTCTAAGTGTGTAACATGTGGGAAGAGTAGTGTACACTTTTTGTTGAAAGGAGAAAAAAAAAGACATTTGGAATATCAAATATCAAAGGACACGTTTTAGTTGTTTTGTCAAGCATTTTCTGAAAAAGAAAAAGAAAAACAGTCACTACGGGGTTTAAATTTAATGCAGCAAAAGAAAAACAATTGTTGAGTATAACCACAGTTGGAAGATGGAGGTATAGCAGCCAAAATGTTTGATATTGAAAACTTTACTGGTTGACAGCCCATCAAGAGAGTGGACTCACCCTTTTTTGTAGTAAATGAATATCACGCATTTTCATTTTGGATTCAATGCGTGCTTTTCTCTAAGTAAAATTATTGGTTGAACATCAAAGGTGGGGGGATGGGGCCTTAACCCTGGTTTCGGTCCGATACAGAACGGTAAGGAGCGGTACGGTCTGGTTAGTTTTGGGAAACGTTTAAACTCAGTTATGTCTCCCTTCCACAAAGCGGTTTGTTTTCACGGAGTATGTGTTGACCGCTAGCGTGTCATTGCGTCATTGTAGTGCAACGACGAGAAAAGCAACAGCAGCTCGTCTTTTTATTGCTTTACTTCTGGTACACTGTGTATAACAGAAATTGTTTGAAATGAGACTGCGGGTAGGATTGAAACAATTTAGAAAAATCTGTACATTGCGCCTGCGTCTCACCTACTTCACCCTTTCTTAATCTTCTGTTATATAGGTGTTCGTTTTGACCTGTCAATTTTTAAAAGACGTTTTAAAAGACTCTCTTTACAACCTTTTGTTTATTTATTTATTTTATCAGATATTGTTTCTTTCAAGTCAAAGATGGCATAGCTTCCCTTATGGTCTATTTGAAAGCAACACTAACAAAAACAGGTTGGATAATATTGTCGGAGGAGAGAATGACTCATTTGCTCATGGGAAATTCCAACATGACATCTGGACTCAAAATGGCTGACGAAATTGCTCTCGGAGAGAAAGAGAGAGAGAGCGAGAGAGCAGTTAATTTCAATGGAAAAAAGGTGTGTTTCTTGGTGGTGATAACATGCACATGTTTTCAGACTCAAAGCACAGGCATGTTGAAATGTATCCATGCAGTTCTAGGCATCAGATAGCTGGGTGGTAAAATGGTCTTTCAGGTAAACTGATACTCTGCTTTCACACACTCGTGCTGCAAAAGCAATTCATGTTCCATTTGGCAAGCAAGGCATGGTGAGAGGAACACACGCTGAGGCTAAGAATCAAGAATGAAGGAGTACAACTTATTTTGTTTCTGCATTGGTCACATGTATATGTTAATGATTAAAGTAAAAACAAGTTCAAAGTTTGAGCACACAACTTTCTAAGCATGGAAATGTGATTCAAGGGGACCTCAGACCAAAGCACTCTAAAACACCTCAAACAACTAGAATTAATTCAATAAATAAATGCTTAAAAGTTTGCTTAACTTTTTATGTGCATTAAGAGAGAAAACATGAGAATACAAATTTATCTCTTTGAGTTTGAAGTTGAGCAGTTCCAACTTCTACCTAAACTGACTTTTAAACACAATTTGAGCAGCCAAGGACCATTAAAGATAGACCACAACATGTGTTCCTTCACAAGTCTGCACAATGCCACATCTGACAGAATCACTGGGGTGCACATACATACTCTAGCCCAGGCAGTTTAAGGCAAAGGAAATGACGACCACATTAAAATAAATGATTTCATGATGGACTTTCAAAAAACAAGTACGTGACAAGGAAAAAGTTAGATATTTGTAAGAGAAGTTGTTTGGGGTCAAGAATATTGGTAAAGTGAAATGAAAAAATTCCAAGCTACTGTCATGGAAGACACTAGTACCCATAAAAGCAAC
>NC_050514.1:5669596-5700502 GCF_002922805.2 Oryzias melastigma
TTCCAAGCTACTGTCATGGAAGACACTAGTACCCACAAAATGAAAGTATATTAGGACTGGGAGATAAATCAATTTATTGATGAATTCAAACTTGCTGTTTAGTATTTTTTAGAAAAATCTGGATTTTTCAATTTTTTTATTTGTTATGTTAAAAAAGCATTAAAATGTCTGGGTTTGTCGTACCAAGATAAGATCTTCCCAACTTGATGTATTTTTCAAACAGTGTTTTTACTTTCACCTTTCCAGCAGCTGCACACTCGGGTGAGTCAAGCATGAAGGTCTACCGTACTTGACATAAATTCTGCTTGATTACACACAGAGGTAGCTGGCAGTTTACGCCGCCCATTGTTAACTCCCGGCCTCCCGCAGCACACGTACGCTGGGGCCTTATTGAAAATAATCTTTACAACTCTCACACCATTTAAATGCATAGCAACCCGATCGAGGCATAAATCCCTGTTGCCGCATACAGAATTCACCTGAGATGAATAGAGGCCACACATCAAAGACTAACCATCAAGCAAACAGGAATACAGAATATTCTAGATGTGCAAGACTGAACAAACGACAGATGCACTTTAAATATTATAAAAGATAGACATTTTATACATTAAAATGAAAAATCACTTGTAAATTTAGAGTAAAAAAGGCCAAATATCAAAATATATAGGAATAAATGAACCACATTTAAATATTTATTTGTTTACTCCAACCAAAACAACCTTTTTTCATACTTCCTTCAAACCATTTTTACTGTTTCACTAAAGGTCACCGTTTCTCTTCAGAACATGGCAAAAAAAACACCCTCAGAGGAGGGGTCAAAGACGGGGTACAGGTGGTGATGAGGGTCATTTGTCCCATGGCACCAGAGGCTTGGAAAGAAAGAAAGAAAAGCGCTGGAGAGAATAACAACAAGAGTAGACTGCACGGAAAAAAAGGTAAAGAAATGACAGTGGGAAAATAGGAGAGTGAACATTCATAATGAATGAAAGCAATAACTGCAATGAACAACTTAATCTCACTGCTTGGTTCAGAAGAGCTAATATGGCAACATATTTACAATAGTCTGTGCCTAAATAATTTTTACCAAAGTATTATCATACTAAAGTATTACCAAACCATAGCAATATTTGTTTATTTCAAGCAATAAAAACACAGTAAAAAGACAACATAGACATTTGAAACACATTTAATACCAGAGATTTAGCTCTAGTGTTGACATTCTTTCCATTACTTTAACTCTTCAATCGTTCACGCAATTAACTTAATTCCATCCAATTCTAAGAAAAGCAGCTTTGCGCCGATATGAAACACTTCCCAGTGGTTATCACCGTAAATCAGCTGATTCTGTCGTGGAGAAAAGCGGATAAGCACAGTGTTACATAAAAGTGCAGCTAATACAAAAAGCGGTTTTCCCGCTTCAGAATCAGCCGATTTACGTTGGTCGTGTATGTGGTCGAAGAGTTACGTTAGGTCAAAGAGCGTGTTATTAGTGTCGCCAACATCTCTGGTGTTAAAGGGCTAAAATATTACCTCGTAAATTGATGAAAATAGAGTAAATAAAATTAAATGATGCAATCTTCTTGGCATTATAATCACTTCTAGTCATAGACATATTCACACTTTCAACACAGAATTCATTAAATATGATTGTCAAAGAAATTGATTAATTGCTTGAAAGAGAGAAGGACATTTTTTGATTTCACCACTATTACGTTTTCTTTGTCTTCTTTTTTACATGCCACAATCTGATTCTAGACCTAATATTTTAGTAGGGCAGCACAATATTAGAAAAACTTGTGATATTAGTGATTAATTTTGCAATGATGATATGACTTGCAATACATGACCATGTAGCAAAACAACTCATAAATAATTTACATTTCACTGCATCAGTAATATTTAAATAAATTCAACAGAACTTAAACTATACTCCAAGCGACCTACGTCTATATATGAGGCGAGTATCTAACAGCAAAGAGATCGATCCAGTTGGTCAAATGTGAAAAAGACTATTTAATTTGTTAAATACGTCAAGCTGGCATAAGATTGTTTTTGCACATGTAACAAATTTAAGATAACCATTTATCGCAATTTAAGTAATCTTTTTCGATACTGTGCAGGCTTAATTTTAAGTTATTTATACGTCATCATTCTAAGTACTTAAAGAAAATGATGATTGCAGCCTTAAATATGTGCCATTTTACACCAGCTTTTCAAATGTACAAAATATTGATGCAAACTCCTACAAAAATCCCTTTGTGTGAGTTATGTTGTTCTAATTGCATCTTCTTCTCTCAGCTTTTTTTTAATGCTGCCATAAACACCCATATTGCAGATAAATCAAAGGCACACATACAAAATGGTTTATATATTCCACCAGTTTTGCGGAATTTGGTTAGTAAATCATATGCAGCTTGTTTTTGTGTGGAATGTCAAGGTTGCACACATTTTTACACACTTCCTTTATTCATATCCCTAGGAGCCTCATTCTGCTCCTCAGAGAAACCTTGCCAGCGTTCTACAAAGCACAGTTTGCAGCAATCTTGGAGTTTTTCTTCCCTCACAGGACAGCTGTGGTCATTGAGTTTAAACATTTCTCACCCTCCATCAGTATCAAAGTTTATAGCAGCACACACATTTTACTGAGCACAGTAGTAAAGTTTTAATCGTTTATTACTTCATGACAGCTGCTCAGTGAATTACCTTTACTTTGTGTAACCTGCAGTAACACAATTAACATGTGTAGGATCAAACCACAAGGTCACATTTTTAGGTTTGCTTTTCAGGATTTTAGCGTTTTTTTTCCTGTCTCCTAACCTAAGATAACACTCGGTGATGTAATAGGAAAGTGAAACAGGGAAGTGGCATTTTGCTGCACAAGAAGGAAAGATTAATGGCAATGACAGCACGAATGACCTCCTTCAGCCCTCCACTTCTCCTTTCGCTGGCATGAAGTTGCTGAGCAGACATGTCAGCCAGCAGTCGCGCAATTGAGTTTGTAATCTCTGACCCACAGTGGCCGAGACTCTCTTGCTCCATGTCTCCCTGGTTTTCATCTCAAGAAGAGAATGTTAGGCTTTTGCTCGGCTGTACAAAAATCACAGATAAGTCCATAAACACAAACACGTGCCATATAAAACGGTTATGCAGAAATGTCAGATATCATTTGATGCAACAGCTAATTCAGAGAAGAATCTGCATAAACAATAATTATTAGAGTTCTTTCAATTCCTGAAATGACAGAAGAAAAAAGAAAAAAAACAGCTGCCAGCTGCTGTTCTGCACAATACTTAAAGTCTGAAGTATAAAACCATCAATGCCTTCCTCATTCTCTAACGGAAAACTGCACAAATACTGGCCTCATGAGGAGCCATTTTGGTTAATTGTCAATAAACACCAGATGTACAGATGGAGGATAATTGTCAGACATATCGATTTATTCTTTACTAAAGGTTATTGTGTGGGACTGGAGGTAGAGAGCTTCTCTGTGGCACAGAATGAAATTGCTGCAATAACTTCTGGAGGGCTGTTTTTGGCAAACACTCTTTAACACAGTTAGAGGTTTATTTACAGAGAAACTGAAAACAAGAAAAAGGGCTCAAAACAAAAACAAGAAAAAGGCAGGCCTATAACAACAGGAACCTAAAACCTCGTTTCAACTTAGCGGACCAGTATGGTCCGGTCCGGTATTTTGAGGGTTTCCATTGTAAGATGGACCCAGTAAACAGTACCGAATCGTACCTCTCTGGGTTCTCCATCTGTTGTAGGTCCATTGAAAATGGAACAGTTGGGGCGGAGCCACTGTAGCTACCCGTTGATTGGCAGAAAGTGATGACAACATTAGAAAACACCAATATAGCGCTAAGCTAGCATTTCCAACACTTGCAAGCATTCAGGTTTTTGCGGTTTCCTGTGAACTCTTTAGTTCATGCGTAGGAACTGCAAACCTTCATGCCATGCGTGGGAACGGTGTGATACAGAGTATGCTAGCGCAGCCACGGCTACGCCATGAAAACAAACCTCTCAAAGACAGCGATGCTTAACTGGGTGGAAATGCTTACCAGAATTAACTGGATCGTACAGAACAACTCCTTACCGTATCGGACCAAAAAGAGGCTTAAAACTGTGAATGCAAAAAAACGTTGAGGAAAAAAATTATATATATTAGATGACCTGCTTTGTTGTTCAGAAAACTATAGGCTATGACAAGTTCTTCTCCCATTTTAAATAAATAATGTGAAAATGATTATGTTTAATATCTCGCCTTTGCCCAACAGTAGATAGGATAGGCTCCAGGAACGTGACCACAAAAGGAATATAGTGGGTTCAGAAGAAGAAATTAGACCCAAAATACTGAATGCATTCAATATTAGTTCACAAATGATTTGAATTACAACTGAACAGGATTCCATTTACAGTATTTTCTCCACTAAGTTGCACTGGAGGATAAGTTGCACTTTTTGGAGAAATGTATTAAACAAAATACGGGAACAAGAACAAACATTTCATCTTGAAAGTCAAATCATAATGGAATAGATAACAATAATAGACTTAACTTATGCATGCTTCACTACCATAAACACGCTTAGTTTCATGAAATACAATCGAGAAATCTAGCTTTTTAGCAAAACATACAATATAAAATAATTATTACTAACAATAGTAGCATAAAGAACATCCTAACAAGTAAACTAAAGTCTTTATATCACTAAATTTTCTTTGGAACAACTTCGCCAAGCCTGACGTAAAACTGAGTGGCGATTCTTCTTCTGAACTGATGTCATTGGAAAATAAAGATCCACACACCTACAATGTCCTCAACCGGTTGTTGCTATTTATTTAGTTTTTTAAATCAAAAACTAGTCACACCCGAGAATAAGTCGGACCGAAAGGCAAACTATGCAAAAAAACAGGCCAATACTCAAAAAATATGGTAAATCATTTATCCATAACTACTTTAGCTTTATTAGAAAAAAAAAATATTTACCAGAAGATGATGTAGAGTGAGTAAAAATGAAACTACTATAAATAAGATCCAAGAATTCTTGAAAGCAATTTTAGCCTAAAAAAATCTACAGGGGAATAAAAGTCAATGAATAGATTTGGTGATAAATTTAGCATTATTCAAGTTTAGATCCATTTTGTTTTTCTTCCTTTTACAAAAAGTCCTAAAAAGAATTCAAAAAGAAATACAATCTGTTAAAATAAACTCTTTCTGATCTGACAAAATCAAATGTTTTGATTCAGTAAATATCGAATAAAAGAACAGCGAGGACACGCTGGATTCCTCTTTGCACTACTGGAGCTGATCTTGTCAGCAGCACATACAAGCTATTGTGAGTTATGACTGCTGAATACGATGCTCAGATATGTCCACGTTGCAACATGTGTTGGTCCTTTCTATTTGCTGGCACAGGGGGAACAAACCATCATTGTCATCACTAAATATCCAGAGCTGTGGTTTGTCTGCACAAGCCAACTTTTACTGGATGAATATTAAGGTATAAAGCTGCTTCATATTAACAGCAGACATTTTGAATATTTAGGATAATACTTGTTGACAAGCTGATCAAATTAGAGATGCGAGTGCTGCACTCAGAGGCTCTCAGAGGAATCGCGTTACATACAGAGCTATTTGATGAGTCAGTCAAAGCTGTTAATTTACATTTTTTTGATTTAATGAATTATCTTCATCATCAGTTTCACATTTGTTTAAGTGAAATCATAAAACTGGAAGGAGTCACAGCAACCATTGATACAATAAAAACATGCTCTGTATTCATCAATGTCCAAGTTCTACCTTACTGTTTACCAGTTTGATTGCAAATCAACCAAAAGCAACAAAAAACAGATTGTTTTAGTCTCTGGTAAAACGTGTGTGGAGCTGTGAGCTATGCCAAAAACTCAACCGGTGTGATTCAAACATAAAATACCTGGTACTAAACAGTGCAGGTGAGTTTTTTCCAGATTCCTGGCATTTCTTGAAAGATAATCAAGTGTAAATTAAATATGTGTACAAACAAGTAAACAAGAGTTAATGTCAAATCAATTCACATTTTAGTTTCATAAAAATTCAGCTCACTGTTGTTTTTCCACATCAAAATAATATAAACAGAAAATAATAAGAACATTCTACCCACTGTGTGGTCACGTCTTTGCATTGGACTGTAATGATGGATTGATCAGTTTTTGCTGCCATCACATGTGTGCTGTCCGCCATAGTGAAATAAACTTTAATCTAAATTGTGTTTTTCCAAGATCAATTATCAATTCATCTAATTTTGAAGCGATAGTATAGGTCGATTTGATTCAATTTAACTAACAACTTACTTCACACAGATTGATCAAGTTGGATCGTAGGAATAGAAATCAATTCATCGTTACACAAATATTTTTTTTAAAGCAACTTCTTGTATTTTCGTTCATAGAACTCCATCTATTCTGTTCGATTTTAATGTATAAACTAGGGCTGTGAACATTAAGGCACACCATTAATCGGCCCGCATTAATGCGTTAATATTCATTAACGCAAATTAATCTCACCTTGCAGAGCAGCGGTCCTTCGCTTTGCCTCAACAGTGCAGGCTTCGACTCCGTAATTTAAAACACTTCGTCTGGTATTATCTCACTTATACCGTGGTTATTTACAAAATAAATACATATTCAGATGCTTTTTAGTAGTTTAGTCTTGTTTTTTTCAGTTTAGATCACTCTGTCACATGAAGTGGACTATTTGATCCATGGTGCTGCACGTTGTCACGGTAACACGACAAGCGCCGAATCGTCAAAGCATCATGATAAGTTAAATAAGGCTTCAGTTCAGAGAGAAAGCTCACCTCTAACTGCTTGTTTTTGTCCAGATGATGAAGGAAGACATCATTTTAAAGCAGCATGCGCAGTAATATAGAGCAGTGATCAGAACTTTTTTTTTTTTCTTTTTTAAGATCTGCAAGTTTTAATGGCTGTATGTCGTATCTTTGTTTTCCTGAAGTAATACTGCAGACATAAAAGTCTTTAGAGTTCTACTTATCTTACAGTTGATGTGTTTTGTGCTCACAATTTACACTTCTGGGCTAGCACTGCAAAATGTAAAGATTTCAGACAATAAAAATGAAGGAAAAATGTTTTCTCTGGCTTCTTTTTGTCCAAAAGCAGTAGTGATTAATCACAACTCAAAAGAGTAATTAATCTAATCTAAATATTTTACTGGTTGACAGCCTTAATTAAAAATAAATGTTTTAAATGTACAGTTTTGTGTGTGATTTCATTTTGTGATTATTTGCAGATAATATGTGGTCAGCAAATACTTTAACTAAAAGAAGATATATTATCGCAATTAATTTTTCCCGTTTGCGATATTTTTTTTTTTTTATCGATTTCCGGCTCTTGTATAAACTCATCATTGTTATAAATCTAAATTCTAGATTTACTTTGCTTAACCCTTCAAGACCTGAGGGATCGCCGGTGACGTTTAAACACAAAATCTTTAAGATACTGCGACTTTTCCACCGTTAACACCACTTTTCTCCCTCAGAATCTGATGTTACATATATATGATCATGTTTATGGCTGAAAAGGTACAGTAAATCAAAGAACATAAACACTGGAGCTTTGGTGTTAAAGGGTTAAATCAATAGTTTCATTAAAACTGTTTTTCCTAATAATAGAAAAAAAAGTAAAAATTTGACCCTTAAAAAAAACAGTATTTTATTAAATTTTATAATGAAAAATTCCAAAACAGTGAATTGATTCTGCAGTTTATCATTGGTGTGGAGTCCTGGTAAATGCTACAATAACACCATTGGTGAAAAAATCATAGGTTTAAAACCTTCTGCTCCAATCCCATTAGGAGTCCATTGTTAGTCATCACTCCAGCAGCAGGAGTATACCCTGCAGGTCTTCCTGTTTACATTCTAAAGGACTTCACATGAGTGATGGCCACATAATGACTCATCCCAGGACCACCGTCCATTTTAGAGGAGAAGCAAGACAGTGTGATAGATTAGAAGTATGTTCAGTGAGCGTGTTCCAGGAGAGCAAAAGCACATCACTCTTCTTCTAAAACAGAAACGAGCAATTTGAACCTGTTTAGCATTCAGTCTATTACCTCATGCAGACTCAATTCCCTCTCCTTCATTCTCTCTTGTTTACATCAAGTGAGCCGTCTCTCACAACATCAAAGAGAGCTGTCTGAAATGTGTCTAACGTTGCCTTCCTCATTACTTTGGGTTCCTGTGATCAGCATACAGAAGGAGGAACAAGTCCTGGTAAATGAGCAGAACACCATTGTGGAGAAGGAGAGATAATAAAGGGGGCTCGACTGTCGGCTTTTCTGCAGCAGAGACTGTGTGGCATTTAATGAAGTGGTCTGTGGAAAGGCAGCAGCGGGCCATTTCTGGCAGATGGTTCGATGTATATTTCATGCTGTGGAAAACCTGTGACTGAGGTTTGGTTGGTTGTCGTCCAGAGCCTGGGGGCCCTGAGCTGAATGTATTCTACACACCACTGCAGAATCACATGATGTCTGACCTCCCTGCCATGGCAAACTGCCCAGCAAGGAAGAGGGAGGAACGAGGGAGGAATGTCAGCTTGTTGGTGTGTGACTGAGGTTGTGCAGAACAAGGCGCAAAGACAAAAAGATGCTCGACTGACAATACGTCCGCGCGTCTGCTCAGCAAGCATAAACTGAATACTCTGCAGTGTTGTGCAATTTCGCTGCGCTGCCCTGTAAAACAGCAAGGATGGAATAATGTGGGGGAGGGGGGAGGGTAGCAGGACTGGAGCTAAAGATCCACACAATGCTACAGAGGAGAGAGGGAATTAAAGAAAAAGCACCGCCTGTTAGTGTGTGTGTTTGCAGGAAGGCTTTCAGCATATAAATATCACATTACTGCACAAGGAAACTCAGGAATCAGTAGGAGCTTCCAGCCAGCCTAACAAGCATGGGAGCTCCACTCTGGAGGTCAGATGGAGAGCTCACACAAATGGAATTCCACAGGAACCAGCACTTCTTTTAACAGATAAGTGCTTATGCACTTGGAGCTATGCGGCGTGGTGTAAGGCTGGTTTCACTTATCTCACATGTGTTAGTGTGCACACATAGAGAGCAGCAATCCATTTCCACTGCTACAATCAGACTACACAGGCATTTGTTAAATTATCATGAAGATCACCTCAGACAAAAATCATGTTTTCTGGGTCTTTAACGTGATTTTGCAGCATTTTTTTCATGATGGACATATACAGAAAAAATTAAGCTTAAAATTGTATTTCTGAGTTTACGTTTAAGTCAGGTTTTTTTGCATAGCTTGGCCAGGGAGGCGACTTAGACTCAAGAGTGACTTATATGCGGTTTTCAAAAATTAACTAGAGATATAGCATTACCAGCAATAATGCCAGTGTGAATGCTGTAAGCTGAATGGGGCTGCAGAAAATGCAAAAAACTGATAGCTGAAAACACTGTAATTGATAGTTAAAAAAGCTCAAGGTGAGAGCTGAAAACGCTGAAGCTGAAAGCTTGCCAAAATATTAGCTAAATGCCAAATTAGCCAAAAAACTGAAAAAAGTCAATTTTTGCCAGGACAGCTAACATAATACAGTACTAAAATATTAGCTTAACTCCAAATTTGCCAACAGAACTGCAAAAATATCAAATTTTGACAAAACAGCTACATTAAGGCTAAAATATTTGCTTAACACCAAATTTGCCTAAAGAACTGTAAAAAAAAAAGTGTAAATTTGACAAAGTAGCTAGCATAATGCTAAGATATTAGCTTAATTTCAAAATTAACCGAAACAACTGGTGAAATGTCTCGATTAGCCAAAAACAGCTAGCATGTTGCTAAATTTAAAGCTGAATGTAAAGTGTGTTTAAAGCATTCACTCAAATATTGGCTCATATATTTGTTATTTTACTACCAACAACAGGTCGCCCTTTAGGTGTTTTTTCACATTAATAACCACTAGAGGGCACTGTAGGTGCGTGCATCAGGTTTCACAACGGACAGCAACACAGAAGAAGCACCGTTCAAAACAAATACTTTTGGCTGTTACGACTTATACTTTAGTGAGAAAGACTATGCCCGAATTCCTTCACTACTCACTATATAGAACGCTCGCCATTTTCTAGTCCTGTCTGTGTCTACAATTCCAAAATCGAGTGCCCTAGACGAAAAAAAATCCATACATCTTTGTTTTCCTTGTGTAAGCTGGTATCTTTATCATAACTGTACGGCTGGAAAGCTCCAATATTGCTCGCCATTTTTGTTGCACTGCTAATGTTAGGTTAGCGTTGTGAGGGGCTGTAAGCTAGTGGGAGAGAGCGTAAGCAGATGGGGGATGAGAAGTGGTTGTGGACTCTGCACCAACGGTGCCACCCATAACTCAGAGGGGAATTTCTAATGGCCCATTGCCATTCTGCTGAAACTATGTCCCAGAAAATGTCAGTTTTTCTTTTCTTCTTTTTTTTGTTAAAAAGAGAATAATCATAATTAAAAGACCTCTGGGAACTCTTTTTAAATAGCTCAAAAGATAATCGGGGAGGGTCTTTAAAGCTTTGACAGTTAATATTCTAAGAATTGAATTACCACCTGTCGAGAAGACTTTAGCGCATTAGATAGAGCTAGAAAATCTGCTTAAAGTAAACATTTAGTTATATTCACCCTAATAGGGTTGCAGGCAATCGCTCTGTAAACAACTGCCAGCTTTTTTATGAGTATAGTCTCTAAACCAGACTCTATCAAGCAGACGTATGTTCTCCCAAAGTTCAGCCTGCAGCAAAACAACCAACTCCAGCATACCACACACAGCCAGAAAACCTCCAGTGACAAGACAAAACACAAGTCAAGCAACAGATGGTCTGGCTCTGACAAACCCCTGATCTCATCAACACTGAGTCAATCTGGGATTACAACAAGAGACAGAGTACAAGCAGACAGCCAAAATCAACAGAGGTAGTGTTCTGCTTTGTACGCCCTCCCAGCCAAAGGGTGGCACCATTAAATATTAATTTGACTCAGCTTTATTGATATATATTTATATAGTAAACATCTTTTTCTGTGTGTGTTTGCTGCACTTTGCCTAACCCTTTGAGAGGATTATTTTAAAACCATTCGTGATTGTGTATGCGCTTACACGATTACTGCTACTTATTGCAGGACAACACAAATGATTGACAGAATATCTCCTCGGCTCTCTCACTGGGGTCACTGCAAGGTCCATCAAATTTCCATGAAAGAACAGCAATCTGTTCATTGTAAAGAAGATTCTGGCACGTATGCAGATGATACAGACATGCAAGTATTTCACAAACTAGCTTATGAAAAACTGAGAACAGGAGTCTCATTTTGCCCATTGAGAAATCTTGAATTAGAGAGGATGTTGCCATGAACATAATTGATTTTTCTTCTTGTAAAGCCAAGGTAGTAATGCTAATGCAACGCCCTCATTTTAAGAAACTCTTTTTAAAGCTCATAGTGTGTTTTTCTTTTCACTCAGGAGGTTTTGATTCAACACAGAAGTCAACATGTTACTCGCCTCTTTTAGACACGGTATGTGAGTCACTCACTTTGCTCGGTTAGTCTACTAAAGCAGCAACATTCTGTCCTTGGTTGGCTACATTTGCTCTCCTTGAATCCGTTGAAGCACAAAGCACCAGTCAAAAATTAATCAAACTTTTTGTTTAATAAAATTGAAAAGCCTCAAGCTTCACCATAGATGCCATCAACACATAAGGTTGAACACTGGAGAGTGGGACTAGGTGCAGAAAGAATCCCCATCCTTCATCAATTTGAGATGATGTTCTTCGATGAAAGTAAAGTTGTCAGATCACAACAGTGTGCTAAGAGGTCCAGTTATACCTGCATGAGTGCCGGAAAATGCATGTTTCTAACCAGAGATGTTTTCTTAGCCAGTGTTTGCTTGGCCTCCCAGAACTAAGACATGGTAATATTAAAATTATGGTTGTTAAATTATCACGTTAATTGCAATTGATTAATTAATTACAGATATTTTAGCGCGTTATTTATTTTTCAGCATTAATCTCATTTCCATGTCGGACGTCTGCTTCTTCCATTAAGCCGTTAATGTCTGATAATGCACACACAGAAGAGCATTATCCCGCTCATACCATGGTCATTTAGAAAAAAAAATACTATTAAATACATAATTAAAATTTTATATTTCCAACTTTAAGTCGTTTTCACAAAAGGCAAACTATTTCAAACGCTGTGTGATGTGTTGTCATGGTAACAGCTTCAGCATGCGGCACTAACCCTCTCTGAGGAAACAAAGTTTACCTCTTACCTTTTAATCCAGATGATGAAGCAAAAGTTTGTTTTAAAGAAACAAAGTCAAAATTCTTAAATTCTACTCGCTGTCACGTCCTTGTGTCTCATTTCCTCCTCTTTTTATTCTCCTCTGCTTCGTCACAGTCTTCAAAATAATGAAATGTACCAAATTTAACTTAAAAGTTAAAGCAAACTATACAATCAATCACGTGTTTTCTTGTTTTTGCTGTTTTAATAAACTGTGGAGCAAAGTACGTCAAAATACATAATGTGGAATTGATAAGAAGTTCTAGGTTAATGTTCTTTAGATTCCTTAGAAAAATGTTCTTACTAGTTTTTTTATGCGTTAAATTACACACTCTGGAACTGGTGGGTTTTTGTTAAAAAAAAAAAGTAAAGGTTGGAAGTCTACTTTAAAAAAAAAAAAAGCTTCATAAATCCACTTTTTTTGCTATTTTGATCTTTTTCTGCACCACAATGTCAAAAAATGTTCATGAAAATTCCCTTAAAATGAGGCTTTTCACAGCAATCATTAGTTTGAAAATATATGCAATTACTATTGTTTAATTAATTAATTAATCGGACGACAGTACTAATTAAAATTGCAGTATTTTCCCCAATGTAGAGTGCACCAGATTACGAGAGGCACGTCAATGAATAGTTTATTTTTAAACTTTATCTTATAAAAAGGTGAACCAAGCTGTAAGGCGCATTCGGCCAAACGAAAATGCTCATCCGTCAGTCTGACTTTATTAACTACTTTCACAGTAACTCTAGATTCTAGAACTTGCTTGTAAAACGCTACATGTTAGCCACATTAGAACTGTTAGCTGCGTTAGGGTATTCACAATATTCACAATACCCGTAACTCTCAACCTTGTTTGCAACACGTACAAAAATGACTAATAAAGATTAAACAAACGTTACTGTGATTACGCTAACTCCCAACCTTGTTAGTAAACACACACAGCTATATGTTAGCTGCATTAACGTGTTTACGATAACACCTAACATTGCTTTGCAATTAAAAAGTGATGTAGAGAGCGCAGAGTAACTCTCAAAATTGCTTCGGCATCAGTAAACAAAACCAGACTTAACTCATTTATAATGCACCTCGATTTTAAGGCACACTGTTTTTTGAAAAAAATGAAGGTCTTTGACTGCATCTGTAATGTTAATACAAATTTCTGCAGAAAAGCCATGGCAACCACGATATTCAGCTGGGTTCAGGTCGACACAGCTCTGGTTTAAAAATGGCTTAAAACTGCTTCATATTAGGGTCCAAGTCCTCCATGACAGTTTGACAGGGACTCTGAAACTGACCCAGCTAAAATGAACTCAGCTGTCATTTTTGTTCAACCCTTACTAAAGTACTAAAACCTCACTTTTATTTTTCATCTGGTGAAATAACCCCAACTTTCCTCAGCCTGTGGTTGTTCCACCTGACAAAAGACGAGTGTGAAACTGGAGTCTACCGTTGGGAGCCCCTGCTATCAATCAGTCACTACAAACAGGCCTCAAATATGTGCGTTATGTGTGAAACCTGTCCCGTGTCAAGCTTCAACACAACTGAGGTTAATAAAATATGTATGTCTGTGAAACATTAAATACCCCACACTGTGTTACTGTTACAGACCTCTGTGCGTGACGCAACCCAAACATTGCATCACTATGTCAGCATTTTACCATGAAGAAATTCTTGGAGTCGATAGATTAGATGCAACACAGACACAGGAAAAATCTGTGCTTCTGTTATTTCACGTGAATTAATAGGACAAAGCACAATCAGTGCATTCGCTCCCGGCAAACCAGTCCAAAAGGTCAAACTGCGCCGACTTACAATCACCAAGATATTTCCAGCTGCAGCTGCTGATGTGGTGTTTGGAGCAAGAGAAGAAATCAGACCCTTATTAGGACTGTGGATTGATCCAATCAATTTTTACACCGCAGGAGTGAGTTGATGGCGCAATTCAAGCTCTGTATGGGGTATGATGTGCCTTTGCCAGTGGTTAAAACCTCACACCTCATCAGTCCACACACAGACTGATGCTGGTCTCGCAATGTAGCAGTATAAAAAGCTTTTTATATAGTTTAATCCCGTAAAAGTTCAATAAAGCACAATTTAGACACTTGCACAGCCTTTCTATTTTTAAAAGACAAGATTATCGACGCAGAACCTTAGTTTAACAAATAACAACAATTTAAATATTGGAGATCTTGGAAATATACTCTCACTGGCCACTTTATTAGGTACACCTTGCAAGTACCGAGTTGAACCTCACTGTGGTTTTAGAACTGCCTTAATCCTTGGTGGCATAGATCCAACAAGGTACTGGAAACATTCCTCAGAGAGATTGGTCCATGTTGACATGATAGCATCCCAAAGTTGCTGCAGATTTGTCATCTGAACATCTATGATGCCAATCTCCTGTTCCACCACATCCCAAAGGTGATCTATTGGATTGAGATCTGGAGACTGTGGAGGTCATTGGAGTTCAAGAAATTAGTCTGAAATGATTCCAGTTTATCCTGTTGGAAGTAGCATCAGAAGATGGTACTCTGTAGTCATAAAGGGATGGACATGGTCAGCAACTATATTCAGGTGGGCTATGGTTTTGTAACCATTCTCAGTTGGTACTAGGGGGCCCAAAGTGTGTCAAGAAAATATCCTCCACACCATGACACCCCCACCAGCCTGAACCATTGATACAAGGCAGGATGGATCCGTGCTTTCATGTTGTTGACACCAAATTCTGACCCATGTTGCAGCAGAAATAGAGACTCATCAGACCAGACAACGTTTTGTCCGATCTTCTATTGTCCAGTTTTGGTGACTATGTGTGAATTGTACCCTCAGTTTCCTGTTTTTAAGAGTGACACCCGGTGTGTTCTTCTGCTGCTGGAGCCCATCTGCCTCAAGGTTGTTGTGAGTTCAGAGATGTTCTTCAGCAGACCTTGGTTGTAACCAGTGGTTATTTGAGTTACTGTTGTTTTTCTATCAGCTGGAACCAGTCTGACCATTCCCTCAGACCTCTAGAATCAACAAGACATTTCTTCTGCTCACTGGATATTTTCTCTTTTTCTGACCATTCTCTGTAAACCCTAGATATGGTTGTGAGTGAAAATCCCAGTAGATCAACAGTTACTGAAATACTCAGACCAGCCTGTCTGACACCAACTACGTATGTCACGTTCAGAGTCCCTTCAATCACTTTCCTTCCCCATTCTGATGCTCAGTTTGAACTGCAGCAGATCATGTCTACATGCCTAAATGGATTGAGTTGCTGCCATGTGATTGGCTGATTAGAAATGTGTGTTAACGAGCAGCTGAACAGGTGTGCCTAATAAAGGGGCCATAGGGTGTAGATGTGGGAAGCCTTTGTGACATGGTCAAGAACATGTTGATGGTTGTAGGGGTTTGGTGACAAGAAAAAAAACTATTAAACAACAGACCATCAGATGAACAATTTCCTTCAACATGGCCATTTCTTTTTGCTTTTTAACTTTACTACTTTACTCATTTTAAGACAGATTTTCCCTAATCTGTAATCTACCCGTATATTCTCCCCTGAAGGATGGGGGACAGCTGAAGCGTGTAACTCTAACCATTGCTGAATGAGCGTTGTGTGGGTGAGAATGGAGAAACAGAGCACACGTCATAATGGTTTGGCAATTATCAGTAGCAAAGGGGGGTTGGGTGGGTTGGATAGAGTATGAGATTGTGAGGGGAGTGGATCAATACAACAGTCAGTTTCTAATGAGGGCAGGAATCGGTCCAAGACAAGCAGAACAAATCCCTGCGCTGGCTTTTTTCCGCTTGTTCTGTTCTGCCTGTCACCACGGTGCTGCTGCTATGTGGAGAGGACTGGAGCAACAGCACCCCTACAGGTGAACGGCTGCAACCGCGCAAGATCGACGATGATTAAGTGGCTCCAGTATTTACAACACCCTTTGGGAAGCCTCAGTGCTTCTCTCCTGATCCACCCACATCGCACTTTCCCTGAAGATTTCAAACATCACTTGAGATAGATTTAGAAGATCTAGAAGAATAATGGCCGTCTTTTCTTCACCGCCTCTCTTTTCACCACCTACAACTGCCAGCACAGTCAATCCCACATCGCACCCACTCTAGCTTTGCAGTGCGGATATTTGCACACTAAGACAACATGACCCTATCCAACATTAAACCTCTACATGGTTAATAGGCTCTCCATTTTTCACAGAGAGGTGGACCTTAAATAACCGCTCTGCGCCATCTCCAGCCGTTTGGTCGGAATAATCCGCTCCGGTTGCTGCACTTTTTTTTTCTCTGCATCTGTCTTTTCTTTTTCTAAGGGGCCTTGTGTGGCGTGGGGGGTTTTATTTATGGCTGCTCTGTGCGAGTGGACACACATACAGACACACACACCCTTTCACAGGATGAAAGGGCACTCACACTGCCTGCAAACATGATTTTACAGCCCTGGGTGGAAGGAGTGGTGGAGGGGAGAATGAGGACAAAAGGGGGAAAACCCTTAAATTTACAGGTCCCCGCAGTCAAAGCGCAACCATGGAGCAGTACACATTTCAGTCATTTTTGGAGAAAAAGTGAAGAAAGACGTGTAAATTTATGTAAAAATGTGCAGTGGTTTTATAAATATAAAAGGAATTATAACTTCCTTTTTTTTACAACTTTAACACAGGCTAAGAAAACATAGATTTTCATGTCACCTTCATGTTTGTTTTTTTGGCAAAGAGCTTGCCGTTATTTTGGGAAAAACCTGGACGTGTGGGACGTACAACACAGATTTTCTTGCACCTACACAAAAGACAAACCCCACAAAAATGTACACTTTACCAACAAATACACGTTAATGGCTTTCCAATTGAAAATGTGCAAAAGAAAACATTTTTAGGATTAATAACTGACAGCAAACTATCATAAAAACCACACATAAAAACAAACATTTTTCAATAACAAAGTTAAACACCTCCTTAACTAAAACTCGTACATTATACCGTTCTTTGATGCTCCCTTCCCTCACTTATTGATTACATCCATTATACATGCTACAAAAGCATGCAGTCTGGATCATCCACAAAGTAAATCAACTGTTTATATAATCAAAACTATTTAAACTAAAGGATCTTTTGAAAAATCCCACTGAATATTGCCAAATTACAGGATTCCCACATTCTAAGAGGAACATTTAAATAACCAACATTACAAACCAACGGTAGAGGGTTTTATGCTTCAGTGTGAGCAACAAACATTTGGGATAGTCTGGGGTTTGATCAAAAACAGCATAAAAATACTTATGAGCAAACAGTTGGGCACAATACTAGAATATATGATAAATACCAACATGTGTAAAGACAATTATGAAGACATTAATAAAGATAGTATCGATGAGTAATCATATATATAAATGTCACTATTATTATTGGTATTATTGCATGTTGAAGATAAAAATGATTATTGATAGAGATAATTGTCAATTATAATTATAATATTATCTTTAGAACAAAATTAAAACTTTTCTATGGGTCAGCGTTCAATAATCTAAGCTCCTGTCTGCTTATTCTCAAACTTGTTTTACATTGGTATTACTAATATTATCTACACATTTGTAACATATTTGAAGCACATTGAATTTGAAAAACAACATAAAAAGTGGATTACATGACAACACTCATGGAAAAAGGATTCAATTGTAATCGTATCTCAGTAGTAAATGTTAAACGAGCAGTAAACACTTTTTAGAGCTTAACACTCCTTTAAAAAATCCTAATATATTCTCTTTATGAGAGTAATTTATTCCTCTTAATAAAAAGGATCATTATCAGTGGAATTAGTCCTTTAGAAATTCAGCAACCACTAAAAAAATACAGAATGGACACAAAAAGTAAAAGAAGAAGAGCAGTTCATCTTAAAAAGAATAAGAGAATAATAAAAAGAAAATCCATTTTGACAAAATGAAAATGAGTTAGAGAGTGAGTCTGGGTGAATTACTGAATTTGTGGGACTTTCTAGTTTATTAGGCAGGTTTTGGAGCAGACAGAGCCATCACAAGTTCACACTGAAAGTGGGATTCAACCCCCACACCAGATAGCAACAACCACCACTGTGGGTGGGGGAGAGGGCAGAAGAATGGCTCATGTCAGTTTTGTTCTAAGGCAATGCTGCCCCTAGTGGGACACAAAGTAATCTCTCAGGCTGTTTGATGTTATGGTGTTTTCTGACCTCTGCAGGTAAGCAGCAGTACTGCATGTGTCTCACATCAATCTAAAACAAATGGTTATCGAGGTCAGATGTTCAGATTTGCTGACACTTCACTTTAGCCTGGGCACATGACTCACTGGTTCTTCAGAGGAAAAAAAAGATCAGCACATTTCTATCAGTGTGACAGCTACAAGGTGGCGGTTTAACTTAGAATAAGAGTAGATGAACTAACCTGTTCCCTAAACTGCTGCTGGGAGAGGCAGTCAGTCACGTTCACGCAGCCCAACAGGCAGCCGCTGGGATAGTCTTTAGGAAACTTGACTTCTGCAGAGAAAAGTCAAGAAAAGACTGATTGTTGTCAATGTGTAAGAAAAAATAACATGCAACATAAAACTCAGCTCTGCACTGACATAAATAAATAATTTATTCATGTTAGGATTTAGGATTAAAATGCCCAGTCACCTTTTTTCTCCTTGTTTGCAGATGATCTGCGCAAGAACAGTAATGAAAACATTCACAACCAGCTATCTAAAATTCTCCAATGAAATAATAGTTGCGAAAAAATAATGTAATTTGGTTCATTTGACTGAAATATGATGCACTTTTGTTAAATATTAATACAACTGTCAGCATTAAAGTTTAATGACACTGTTGTAGCAAATGGAGACGATCTGAGCTTTTCTTTATTTGATTTGGAATATAGCTGATAATGACAGGAAGTCATGTGGAGCTTCATTTGGAGAAGAAATTGTCTTAATGAAATAATAATAACACAATTCTGAATTTTACCCTCTGATCCCTCATACTTTGGGGCGATGCTCTGCATCAGAATTTTAACAAAAGTCAAGTCTTACTCAGACAAGCGAAATGTGATCAAGCTCATCTTGAAGCCCTGCAACAGTCGGTCTAAGGACAACAAGCTTAGATGCAAAGATGAAAAAAATAAAAAGAAATGAGAATGTTACAGCCAATCAGTTGTCAGATCAATACCTTTCAACATAACCAGTCACATGGTTCATATGATGCTGTCCTCTTACCTGTGCCTCTCCAGAAAACCAGTACAGAAAGTGTTAACTGAAGGATCCTGTCCCTACAGCAGTTTTAATTTAAAACATTTTTGAATTTTTTATTCAGCCAAAGCCTCAGAGGCATCTGGATCATATTTTGACTCCTTTTTCTTCAAAACAAGAAATGCATTTTTCAGCTTTAGTTTCTTTTTTATATTAAATGGATTGCTTACGTAGAAACTCTTTCCTATAAGTGTTCCATTCAATATCTTAGAGGAAATACACGACAGCACAAAACTAACTATGATGTTTAACTTTGCTTTTCACAACCAGAACTCAAAGATGGAAGTATAACACATGTCCCATGTGCTAGGGGGTTTTGGACTGTCTGGGCTTGTGGGGGAGCATAGTCAGGAGCGACCTTATTAAAACTCTAAATCAACTTTTTTTTTCTTTCTATAAATGGGGCTTTAAAAGTGCTGTCTGTTAGTCATTGCCAAATGTTTGACAAATTAAAATAAACTTGTTTAATTTAGTCAAAAAACGTCTGTGTGCTTCCCCCTACAGGTTGAAATGAGGTATTACAGTTTAATTCCATGATTGGTCAAACCATTTAAGTCCCATGTCATGATCTGCAGTTCTAGTAATGATAACAGCTCTGTTCCCCACCACTCTGACTGGATTTTCAGATTTCAGCTGTGGGTGGAGTCAGCCTCCAACTCCAATGTTTGGTTACCCTTTAAAGGCTGTGCAGGTGTGTGGTCCGGCCACCTTAAAGGGAATGACTATTGTCGTGCGGTTGGCAGCCAGGCCACATGTCTGGAGCACACACTTATCTCTCGGGCAGCACGTTTTAACAGGCCACTAGCAGAGAGAGCGCACCATTTTCATGGGGTTTGAAAAAGTGTCTCACTTACTTCACCCTCAGTTGCCCTTAAATGTTGCTTCTGTGTTTGTTAAGACCTGTTGCTCATAGCAACAAAAAAAAATGTGCATCAGCATTTTCTCTCTATGTGCAGTCTACAATCTTGAAATTTGGTACAGATTTCCCCATTTTTCACCCGCAGACAGCCCCTATTCACCCGTAAGGGCAGTCGTGACTAAGATTTTACAAATAATTTCTTAAACTAATTGAGAAAAAACAATAAAACACAGGGAATCAAGAAGCTGAGTCTGCCAAGACAGACAAACATGAGAGAAATTGAGTTGGAAGAAGTCCTTCTTCTACTCGAGTAGATGTATTTTTAAACAAGAGCTTCCACAGTTCTTGTACTACAGTTTCTTTTTTTACATCTTCTGTTCCTGAGAAAACATTTCTGAAGAAGTTTTTTTTTTAAGAAGCAGCAGACTCACAGAGAATGTCTACAAACCTGTTGATCCCTGCTTTAAAGCAGCATCAAACACACCTTTCTTAGACAGACGTCTGTACATTTCCTCCACTTCAGCGATCTCTTGGGGTGTTGGTTTTTTGGCAGCGGCTGCAATCCACAGTCGACCTCGGTGTGAAGTGTACCAGGTCCTTCCTTCGACCCTAAAGGAGAACACGAGGCGTCACTTCTGCTTTCGTCGTTTAAAAAAGATAAATGCGCGTGCAGCCGCGTCTCACTTCTTGATGCCCCTGACCAGCAGCGAGGCCCACGGCTGATGCATGCTGAGGCACCAGCCTCCGTCGGAGATCTCCTGCAGCTCTTTGTCTTGGAGCCGCAGCCTGTGGCGCTCGGTCCCCTTCTGCTCATCTGCACTCGCTCGCTGCTTCACGGAGCTGCTGAGGTTTTCACCTCCTCCAACATCCACCCACTGAGAGGAGAGTTTACAGCAGGGTTCTCAGACTAGATTTACCCAGGGCCACTGAAGGTTGACTCTGGGCCGTATGGGGTTCCATTCGTGACAAACATGCTTTTTTTGTCCACTGTTTATATCTTTGGCCCATTGTCTATGTCAGAGGTCTGGAACCTTCAACATTTAAAGAGCCATTTCAGTCAATTTTTCACTGACAACATCCCAACAAGAGCCACTAAGTCGAATTCACTTTTCAGAAAAAAAATAGAACACTGATTTGTTTTTATATTAAAGTTTCAATTATGGTAACTATAAATGATTTTTTTTGGCAAAATAACATGAATCTTCTTTTTTTTTTATTTCAAAACTTGAAATAGTTGATCATTTTTGTCAAACATTTCACATGACTTCCTTTCAAAGTAAAAGACATCCTGTGTCAAATAGGATCATTTCAATGCAGCAAATCATTTGATTTTCAGTTTTCAGACAAAAAAATTGCAAACCTAATAAACTAAATCAGAGCTAATTCCGTGACATTTTTTTTGCAAACACTTAAAATCCTTGAATTTGTTTAAAAATAGAAAATCCGGCAGTCATAAATCTGTCAAAAAGCTTCTGATGCATAATGTCCTTCAACTGTTTCTGAATGACTAGAATCAAGTTTTTTACTTTACTACTTAAGGACTTTTTACAGTTATACTTTTTCCTTTTTTTTTTACTTTCCTTTAACAACAGAGCCACAATAGAGGTCTCAAAGAGACACATTGCAGACCCCTGGTCTGTGTCTACTGAACATTTGTTCATGTCTATGTTCTACTAAGTAATATCTTCCAGTGAAACAACAGGAGCTAATGACGCTAGCAACTGTTGCTCAGGACTTTTCTGATGACCAGATCCAACAGCATGCAAAGTTTTAACCATAAAGCTGAAACATCGCAAAGCAAACACAAATAGACATTGAAGTTTCATATTAAGGCAGGGGCCGTAAAATATCGACTTGGGGGCCACAAATGGCCTGCAGGCTGCCACTTTAAGACCCCTGGTAAATAAATGAGGAAAAGTAAGCATTAACTGCACACTTTCACCTACCTGTGGAGCAGCCTGTTTAAATTGTGGGTTGATCAGCCCGCTGACGTTCTTCCTTCCACTTCTGCTGGAGGACTCCTGTGATTGGGCCTCATTATTCATGGCACAGAGAGTCTCATCCAATCTGAGAGTTTAGGCAAAAAAACATTAAACATCCCGACATCTCACTATTTTCAGATGTTGGATTCTTCCAGCACATGCTCATTCATGTGTTGCAACAGATTCTTCCTACTTTTTGTAATACGCATCCATATTGTTGCCCTCATCAACCACTTGTCTCCCGGCAAAGTCCAGCGTGATCTTCCTGTCTTTGCGAGATGCGTGGCGAAGCTCCCTCAGCTCCTCCTCCTTCCTCCTCAGCTTCTCCCTCTCACCGGGGGACAGCCACTGATTGGATTCGGTGGCAAAGTAATCAGATTCATCGTCCAGAACTTGGGTTCTCCTCACGCTGGAGTCGGGGGTGGAAGTGGATCAAAGAACAAGTTAGGGACTAATTTGATAAACTAAAGTCCCACTCCAAACATCTTTTGATGTGATGTAAAAGCCTTATTAAAGGTCTTTTAGTTATGCCGTTTTTATGTAAAATCAAAAAACTTGTGTTGTTTAAGGAAGTTTCTATAGAGGGGCACTAGTTCAACAGAAATTCACCTCTGACTTGTGGGCGGGACTATTGGCGCCCACGGACATAGTTACTGTGTTTTCATCAGAAAAATGCCATAAGAACATGTTAAGAACACTACTTTTATTGGAATGGGACTTTAAATCAAATCCACATTCGAGAAGCAGAAAGAAGCTCCCTCTGGACTTAAGAAATTCTTAACTTCCCACCTATTTCTGTCAAATTCCAGCAATTTGTCTTTGTGCTGAATTGCTTTCTCCAAGCCATCCTTCATCTTGGCATCTTGATGCGGCAGAAGCTCTCTTTCTGTACAATCTGTCAAGACAAAATCAAATTTAGACTTAAACCCGCCGCAGCTTTCACTGATCTAACTGGGCACTCTCACCTCCCATGAGTTTTTTTCTGAGTTTTTGGCTTTTGTTAGAGTCTCGCTGTAAAATCTCCTGCTCCTCTGCTGTGCAAACCTGAATCCGAAAAATAACGCTTTTTACACAATAAAAGAATCAAATTAGGTCAAAATATGTTCTAAAATAAGATGGCTCACCAAACTTCCGCAGAAGAGGCATGGTCCGGAACCCTCCTGGTCGCACACAATACGCCCACAGCTCAGACAGTTGTTGACGAGTTTGTGCTTTTGAGCAAGGCAGTCACAGGGATGACGGCCTGGGAGTAGAACAGCCAACTTGTCCTGACCCTCTTTGGCATAGAGGTTGACAAACTTGGATTTCTTCTTTCCTGAAGAAGAACTGTTGTTTTCCTGAGCCTGGAATCACAAAAACATGGCTAGGTTTTTTAAAACCAAGAAACGATTAAACACATTTACAGAATAAACATACGTACAAAACTTAAATTTTTCAATATTCTGCTGCATCATAGAATATTTGTATAAAACTAATAATAGCATGATGACAACCCTATCATTACCAGAAAAAAAACCAAATGCAATTTAGAAAAGAATGCATTAACAAAGATTTAACAAAAGTTGACATACATTTGTAAGGACAACTAAAGACTACCTACAAAAGAATCAAGGTTTTGGATTGCTTGTTCATAATGAGAATTAAAAAAATTCAAATTAAAAGCATCTTTGACAAGAATCCATGTCAAATCTTTCATGAAGTGCAACACAGAGAAGTTTTCACAAGTGGATGCGTCTCTGAAGGACAAAAGAGGAAATTATATCACGAGAAAACTGAAAAGGGATGTGCAACGATGTATATAGAATGCTGTAACGTCAGCGTGGGATGATCCACCAAAGTGTTTGTGAAAGATCTGTTACAATGCAGCTGGAAATGATCCACAACGCATAGGTCTGTAGTCTGGAGGAGCCATTTCACACAGCAGAAGCTGTAGAAGTGCTGTACCCTATTTATTGTAATGCTGCTCATAACCTTTGCACAACCCAAAGACTATCTTGATATACTGCCTTGTAAAAGCACTATGTCACTATGTTATACCTAAACTTTAGATTTTATATTGAACATATCTCAAAGTCATCGCTTGTTTTGTTTTTGTTTTATACTGTAAGTGTATTTATGAGACATGTGCTGCTGACCTGTTGGCCAGGTCACCCTTGAAAAGGAGATCCTGATCTCAATGGGTTTCAACTGGTTAAATAAAAGTTAAATTAAAAAAGTTAAATGTGTAGTGAGGAGTTTTACAGCCTTTAAACATCTATAATCCTAATTTGTGGGTCTTAAAAATGTGTGGGTTATTTTTAGAATGTAACCCCTGCTATAAACAAGGGAACACTGTACAGATTAAATTCTTTATTTAAAGATTACCAATACATGTTATAGTTTTTGTTTATTGTAGTTCTACTTTCCATAAACCAATAAAAAAAACAATATCATCTTCACAACTTTTAGACCAAAACAGTAAAGTCCCCTTCCCTCCCAACTTCTGCTTTACCCAAAGGACATAAAGGACAAAGAAAATGTGTGTCACTCTGTGCTCACCCGCATCAGATCGATGGGCGTCTTCACTGCCTCAGGCTCAGGTTCCTTTATGGGTGCACTCATCACTTCCATTTTGTTACGTCCTTTGCGTTTGGACTTTTTTTGTGTGTCTTTCCCCCCATCTTGCATTTCTAAATTAGATATTAAAACTGTAAACAAACTGATTGCATTCCACTATTTTTGTAAGATATTTTCTGGATAAAGACCACACAATCCAGTTTAATTGAAGGTTGAAAAGAATTTCAGCTGGAAAAGCACATTTCTCACTAACCTGGTGACGCTGATTCTTTGAGAAGAAAAAGACTTGAGGTGTCTGAGCTTTGTCTTTTAGACCTCATCCATCTGCTGAGGAGCTCATCAATAAACTGTTTCTTTCTCCCATCCGTGCCTTGCAGGAGGTCTCCCACATATTCTTCTATCTCCTCAGCTTTCTCAATGGACAGAATGTACCTACAGAGCAGTAGGACAATCAAATCAATAAACATACCAAAAGAGACAGTAAAACAAGGAAGCCCAAAACACTGAGAAAATTGTAGAATTCTGAAGCAAACCAGAGAAATTTTAAGTCTAAATTTCTTAGCTGTTTTAATAGTCATTTTTTTAAAAGAAGGAAAGAAAAGAAAAAAGAAAAACACATTCAATTAGTTATTTTAAATAAATAAATGCTTAAATATATCAAAAATGATAACAGCCCTTCCTCTTCTTTTAACAGCACCAATGCTTCATTTAGTTAGTTTTCATCACACTTTAACAGTTTCATGTAAACATGCTTAAGTTAACCTCTTAAAAATTGTTTAATGCCCATTGAGATTTAAAAAAAAAATTGCTTTAGAGAAAAAAAATAGTCTGAACTGAAGAACACTTTTAACTCAATGTAAACCAAAACTCAGAAAACTAATCTGCTTACAACACAAACAGGCTAAATATTCGGTCTATTAAGTTCAAACACTTAAGACTGCTATCTAAAAAGATGGTTCACACAGTCACACATCACTGTTCCTTCTTTAACTGTAGTATTTATTTGTATACGCTTGTTTTTAGTTCCCTGTTTATAGGTTTAGCTTAGCGCTAAGTTAACAGGTGATGTCAAAGTTGAAGCCTGTCATAAAGCTGTAGCGCAATTAAATAACGTAGACAATACTTTCCTCAAACTCACACTGAAATTTTATAAACAGGGGATAATAAAGAGAAAAAACCCATAAGCCAACTAATTAACTAACTAACTAATTAACTAGCTATTTCTTTTGTTTGTTTGTTTTTAATGAAAGAGCTAACGTGTTATAGACACCAAGCCATTCGTAAATACGACATTTTTAAACGACTCACTGGACGATATCCTCGCTGGCATCCAAACCAAATTTATGGTGCAACTGGTCCACACACCACTGCAACAAGGCATCCGACATTTTTCAAATAAAATGACTGTTATTCAACTATCTGGTTGAGTCAAACCTTAATATTTGAGGGTGTTTCCACACGGTAAGTTTTCAACGACGTGCATAGCTACCTGTATTTAAATCCGGAGGAAACTTGAGTTGTGGCTCTAAGGTTCCGCAATACGAACTCAAGACTAGGAAGTTTTTGTCTTCGATAACTGGAAACGTAAAACACTTTATACCTCACACTTGCTGTTCAGTTTAGCCTTCTATTGTTTTGAGATTAAATCTGTGTTAATTGTTAAGATAATAAAAATAGAAGTTCTACTGTATAGTCTCTGCTGAAGCATTGCAGGCTGTTGTGCGCTGTTGAGTCACTAGAGGACAGTTTAGTCTCAGTGTTGAACAGAGAACATAGTGAGGAGATTACATAAAATAAACTTTGTCAATGTGACTAAAATAATAATAATAAAATGGTTATGTTTATGCTGTTATATATATATATATTAAAATAATTTTAAATGTTAAAAGGTAAGTCTACCTATGGTCTCATCGCACAGAGATTTTTACATTTAAAAGGTGTAAAATGCTTACCCTCTGAAAGAAAGTACTTATATACTTTTTAAAAGTCTATAAGTGGCATAAATAATAAAAACAAATAAATAAATATAGTAAAATGTGCTATTACCAATTTTAAGTGTAATTTACATTTTTGCAAGGACTAATTTGAAATAAAATAATTGTTTCATATCTTTGCATGTGTAATTATTTTCACAATTCAAGCTTGTCAATATATATATATTAAAAAAAAAAAAAAAACATAAAAGCAGATAATGTATTACCTCCTTTCAAGATCCAGTGCTGAGATTTTAATCCATACTTTTATGAGTGTGAGACTTGACTATTGCAACACTCTTTTATCTGGACTTCCGAAGCAGTCTGTCAATAAATTGCAACTAATTGAAATTAAGCTGCACGCCTCTTAACTAATAACAGAAGGCGAGCTCGTACTACTTCTGTCATTAAGTCACTGCACTGACTGTCAGTTTCCGGATTGATTTTAAAATTCTTCTTTTAGTTTTTAAATCTCTTGAGAGTTCAGGTACTTTATATTTATGAAATTTCCTCAGTCCATCCACACCATCAAGAGCTTGAAGATCGTCAGTTTAACTGTCTCTAGAACTAGGACGAAGACTTATGGCGAGGCTTCTTTTCCTCTTGGTCCTCGTCTGTGGAATACCTTGCTTGAATCTGAGAGTTTCTACATCCATGGAGATTTTAAAAAATAATTAAAAAACATAATTTCTTAAGTAACTCACTTCTGACTTTTTAGACTTTTTATTTTGTCATATTTTATTTAATAATGTTAATTATTTGTTCAAATTATAAGTCAATACATTTATGATTTATGGATTTCTTGATTTTCAAATGTGCAGATGATATGGTTACTTCTGTTCCTCGTCTTGTGCTTTTTACTCTGTTTTTTACTTAATCCAGTTTTCCTTTTAACTTGTAAAGTACTTTGGGCTATACAAATGTGCAAGAAAAGCGCTCAATAAATAAAGTTTGATCGATTGATAAGAGAAAATGTTGCATAATCAGACAAAAACTAAACAAAAATAAATTTACTGAGATAAAAGTGGAGGTATTTTAATGTTTTATTAAATTAAATTTCAGAATAATACTACATATTTTGTTCATTAGCTTAAAAAAAGAAAAAGAAACTTCTGTTTCAAAGAAAATTAATCATATATTTGCACAACATTTGACATAATACATCAAAGCGACCTATGTAATATGTCTGAGTACAAAGTACAGCAGTCTTTTATGTGTAATACATGTAGTAGGACTTTCTTGAGGGAACATAGAAATAACAATAACACATTACAGAGCAAATCACTTGCACTATTTCCTGTTGGCAGATGAAACAAACCTTACAAAATCCTTCTTTTTATTCAGTTTAATATTCAAACAGAGGGTAAAAAATAGATGTTTCTTCATTGTGTGAATATAAAAGATATGTAATGATGTAATGCATTACTTTAGCTATTTATGCATCACATACAACCTATGTTATAATTTCTTTGTGTCACTTTTGTTCAAACTGAGAGTTAAAATTTAGTAATTTAAAGATCTAGTTTATTAGTTTCCACATTTCCAGCTCACAATGTCTAAAGACTGGTGGTTTGAAGCACTGATCCATTTGTTTCCGTGGAGAAAAAGACCTTTAAGAGAAAAAATCTTTGGAGATGGCTTCTACGAAGTTGGGAGCAGACATTAGAATCCCGATGGTGCAGAGGATGGTGAAGAGCGAGAACGCCATAAGGCAGAGCCGGTCCACAACCGACGCAGCAAATTTCCACTCGTTGCACACGGACTCATCCTCGTCCTGGTCACGGAAGCGTTTGGCGATGTAACGCACCTCGTCAAGGATCTTGGCCAGCTCTATTTCCATGTTTCCCACTGAAGAGCCGTGACTGGAGGGGAGAAGCATCTCATCCTCGCCAGCACGAGTGATCAGCCGTCCGCAGACGACCCCAGAGTCAGGGGAGGTGGCGCCTGGGGAGTACTGGAGGCTTTCCAGACCGCGGACGCCCACGTAAAGTAAGTTCCCGTTGGTGGACAGAGAGGCTGAAGTGGCAGCGTTGAGGTCTATGCTGGTCAGGCTGCTCCGCCGAGTTTTGTTGTCGCAGGCTGACCGCACTCGATCCTCACCTGGGCGCTTCATTCGCAGGAACCAGGCACACCAGTTCAAAAGGATCACACGGGTCTTGAGGGAGAGAAAAATATGGAAAAAAGCTTCCATGAGCTCTTCATTTAATATAAATTCAGTTTTTTTCTCAGCCCCACTTTCAAACAATCAAAAAAGTTTTGTCTTATTCATTCTTTTGGTAAAACTTAAGGGTCTATATCATGATTTTTTTTAATGTTTCAGAGTAAACTATATCCATCCTGGCCTCAGCAGTGTGTCTCCATTTCCCCCCAAAAATGAACAATATTCAACATTTTGCAAAGATTTATGTGCATATTATGCATAGATAATGAAAATGTTTTGCTGATCACTGCTAGCTCTGAGGAGAAAGTGGGTGTGTGTGTTAGCCTGAGGACGGCACTGGCAGAGCAGAGCTCTTCCTGGAAGGGGCTGTTCCTCACTTTGTGACATCACAATGTGAGGACCTACTTGTTTTCATGGATTGAGAGGGGCTGGTACTCAAAGAGCAGGTTTTTAGAGGAATGATCAGAGATGCATGAATAGAGCAAAATAGCACTTTGGGGTTGTTTTTAATGAGGAATTAACATTATGATGCACTTAACGGTTCATTTTCCACAATTTAGGCCCTTTTAAGCTTTTCGATCTAAAGCTGGCATACTGTAAGTATGCTCAGAAACAAATTCATAGACCCGTGGTGGCCAGAATTCAAACCGTACGAAGGAGAAAACATTAACTCCCACATTGGTTTCTTTGGTTGTTTACTTTGGCTTCTGGAGTCAAATATGAAAATATAAATTATGATCAGCACTTACCCACTTCGGCATCTTGCCTCCATCAGGATCATGATGATGATACTGCAGGACCAGTACGGTGGCAATCACTGACAGACCGACGATGACCATGGTGGTCGCAAAGTACTCCGCTTTTCAATGGAAAAGAGAGAAAGGAAGAAGTGGACACAGAAAGTTAGAGTAAAAAACGTCAGATTTAAAAAAATAAACTAAAAGAGGAAACAATTGAAGCTGCGAGCAGCGTTAGTGCTAGCTGCCCTCGCAAGACATAATTCGTGCAGTCAAGATGCACAATGCTACATTTTAAGTGCATCGAAGGCTAGATTTTGTTGTTGGTCACACGTGTTTAAAGTTAAAGTCCTATTAGCTGTGGCACTCCTAGGTGAGGGAGTGGTGAGCTATAGACACGGACCCACTTGGTGGTTTAACCCCAACCATAAATGTAATCCGAACTCCTATTCTTTCCTCTGTGTCTATGCGGCTAAGACAAAAGTTCAGCACTGGCCGCATGTATTTATAAAATTACGCACAAATAGTCATTTCATTTTTATTTTTTCATTTATAAAGCACCTTCCAGCACCAGTCAAGGAGGATCAAAGTGCTATACACAAGGAAAACAGTAAAATATAAAAAGAATAAAAAGCATAAAACCAAATAAAATAATTTTAACTATGAAAATAAACTAATGAAAACCCCTTTTTTCAAAATGACGGCTTTTAAGTTGATTTTGTCTTCATACCAACCACTTTATTTCTTGTTCACCTGGGAGTGACTAACAGGTCTTTAAGTAAAAGTTTGGATTTCCTTGACAACAGAGGTTTTCTGTTAATCAATTATTGCAAAGCAAGACCATCAACAACTCTGCTAAAAATATTTGCAACTTTTGTCTTCTAAAAAAAGAAAATTTAAGACTAAAATTTTACTTAGTCCAAATCCTGACCCACAGACATGAGGCAGTTCTGGATTTAATGGTACCAACAAACCTGATCAAGTCCAGGACTCTAAAAACAAAAATGAAACTGTCTTGAAAAAATGTCCTTAAAATAAATGAAACCAGATTAGCTCTTGGGAACTCTGTGCATCAA
>NC_050514.1:5700543-5705047 GCF_002922805.2 Oryzias melastigma
CACCTCTAGTAATCTACACCCTTATTAAGCAAGGCGCACCATCTCTACTGTCAGCAGTCAGCTTTGAACTGTCGGATCTTATTGAGGCTGTACTCCAACATATATTTATCTGCCAGTGAAAGTTGCACATATGACAAACATAAAGAATCTCTTATTTGTGATTCACATACTTGGGGAAAAGAAAATAATCCAGTAAAATATTTTTAAGATTCAAATATATGAGACACAATTCTTTGGATAAGAGGAGATTGTAACATTACTAAAATTGACCTTCCCCTTCAAAATATTAAAAATAAAAATTAATAAGAAAGGAAAAGGGATAATTTGTTATTTTTTCATGAAAAAGCAGAAGAAGTACATTTTTTTTGCTTGTTTTTACTTTTTTCTTGCAGTAAGAAATGTAAACCACTGAAGTTTATCGTGTGTGACAAAAGCACTTCAATCAAAGTCATCATTAGCCATTTTAATCACCCTGTAGCAAACATCTGGGACTAAGAGTGAATTTCATCTTTTAGTTGGAAAGCAACCAAGATATATAACATAGAAAGGACAACTAGAGGGGGATCATTAAAAGAGAAGAAAAAGCTTCAGTAGCTGCATTTCCATTGTTAAATTGAGCAAATTACATTTGCGATAAGAAATTCTCCAAATGGAAACACGTCAATAAAAAAAAAATAAATAAAAAAAACCTTGCATTTATCAAAAACTTTTTGTGCTTGGAGATGGTTTTTGAGGCGTATCAAAATTTACAATGGAAACCCTTTTCAAAATGTAATGAGTCATGTGACCAACACCACGCTTAGAGCGTTACAAGAGATCCCTCAGCATCACACATCAAAACTTGAGCATGTCATGTGGAACTGTTTGATCCACAGCTACTCTGTAAAATCCTCAAACACGATAAATCTCTTCATCTGTAGCCCCTCCCACATAGCTTGTGCTCCATGGCCTGAATACGACGCCGACGTCTCCTTTGATAGATGATGCTGAGCGCTGGTGCAGTGACAGAAATGTGAATGTATCTGCTGTAAACCAAAGTGTTGTTCACATGTGTCGCCATGCTTTTTGAATGACTTATCATGTGAGTTAGTTTGTGTTTATTCACATAATTTGGATTTAATGGAAACATTGTAATGGCAAAATTGTGTTTTTTTGACGGAAAAACTGACGTGTTTCCATTAGGAGAATGTATTACTGCAAATCCAATCTGTGCATTTCTCATAGTCAATGGAAACGCAGCTATGATCAGGCAGTGATGGCAAACCACAACACAAACCTGAATCTTCAGAAAATAAAAAGACTTAATTTAAAGAAGTCTTGCAAGAAAAATAATTTATCAAAAAAATTGTTCAATCAATAATCTTAAGTTTGAGAAAACATAACTTATTTTGTTTTCCTAAAACTAGAATCCTTGGACTGTTTTTCTTTCTCCGTGGGCAGATATTTTTATTTATTCAAAACTTACAGTTTTTTATTCACCGTTTTCCTTTGATAACAAGATCCACAATCTCATTATCACAAGAAAACAAAATTCTTCTTCTCCTGATAATGCAATAATGATGCTCGTCAGCCCTGGGTCTTCACAAAAAAATGAAATTTGTTTTCTTGTGATAATGAGATAGTGGACCTCGTTATCACGAGAAAATAGTAAAAAAGAAAAAGGAAAAGGGTAGGGTAGGCTGTTTTTGGCTTCCATAGCTATCAAAGGTTTGTGAAAACTTAAAATGATGCACATGTACTTTATTATACTTATTTTACATATCTATAAGAAGAATTCATGAGTTTTAGTGTGGGAATTAATCTATCAATGGACTTTGACCTGTTGGCAAAAATGTATAAATAAATGAATAAATCAATAAAAACTCAAAAAATACAAAACCATGAGTAAGGGATCATCAAAGGCAGAAGAGCTGACAAGCATGAACTGGAAACCAGACACCAGAATAGACGGTGGATGATTGATTGATGCAAAGACAGCTGTGGATAATTATCAAATCATGGAGAGCAGGTGTGACTGTGACAGAACATGACAAGAACCAAGAAAATACCACTGACAATCAAACTAAAGTCAGCAGACTTATGGAAAAAAGTGTGTGATTCCACCACTAAATAAATACCTTTAAAGCTTTCATTTTAAGGAATGTTTTTTTCCATTGATAACATTTGACAACCATGAAGGCAGCTTATGACACTGGGCTGGTCTTACCTATTAGAGGGACGGAGTCTGATGTAGCAGGCATGATCTCTGCCACCAGCAGCATGAAGACGGTCAGGGACAGAAGGACAGTGATGCCTGAGAATTACAACAAATCTCAGTCAGTGAAGTGAAAAGCACTCATCTCTCACACACTGTGATTAAAAGAAGTCTGAATGTTTTCGTTTTTCCTTCCTCAGTGCCTTGATCAGAAAAGCACAGCAGTAGAGTGACTTCATCCTCTAAGTTCATTCAGAGAACGAGAGCTCTAAAAATAAAGAAATGAGCAGCAGAGCTGAGGATGGGTTGGAAAAGTTTATACGAGACGCTTGCCAAATGGCTGTGCCTTTCACGCGCTGCTGAGACATTGCTTAAATCACCAATATGGCTTGCATCTTCAAACTCCAATAAGTCGATGGTCAATTTGTTTTTGCTGTTGATCATTTTTGCTGTCGGCAGAGAAGATTTGGCAAAATTCTTACGGCTACAACTCACACACTTCACTTCACAAATGCACGTTCTTTACAAATGTGTCAAATAAAAGACTTTTAAAGCCCCACTCCAATCATTTTTTTATCTATTATGATTCTGATTATTTCTAGGACATAGTTTTTGCAGAGCGGCAATAGTTCACCTCTGAGTTGGGAGTGAGGCCGCTCCCACTTCCCATCATCTATCTGTGTACATGCTCTTCTTGTAGCTTACAGCCCCTCACAACCTTAACCTTATCATTAGCGGTGCAACAAAAACGGCGAGCAATGTCATAGCCGTGCTGTATAGCCGTGCAGTTTTGAGCCAGATTCTAGCTCAAACGAGGAAAACAAAGACGTTCATGGATCTATCTGTCTGCACATGGATGCATCAGAATAGAGTGGAGCAGCGAGCTTGAGTCCTGCCATTGTAGGTCCTACCTCACACTCCTGCTCCTGATTCACAACAATTTGAATGAAGACATACTCAGAAATGCTATTTTAGACTTAATGTTTTTAAATATCTTCTATCATGTGAAAAATTGCTACGAAAACATATTAAAAATGTAAAACAAAAATTTAATTGGAGTAGGTCTTTAAACAGGTCTTTTAAATATGCAATTTTTATTGCTAAGAAGCATCACAACAGCAAATAATAAGTAATGTGACAAACAGAATTTATCTTAGTTTTTTGCCAAGTTAAATTTTCAGCCAAATCCTTTTAGAACAGAACTATATTGATCCCTAAAAGGAGAAATTTACTTTTTCTTTTAAAAACATCAACTAGATAATAATAAAAAAAAAAAAAATAAATAAAAATTGATTAAAAAAGATTAATAAATAATACACTGCAAATTAGGTTGGTAAAAAAAGACAAATAGTTATGAATCTACATGTTCAAAATATTATTTTAGAACAAAACTAAATTGGAACTTTATTTAAACATGACAAATGTTGAAAAGTAAACCTTTAAATCTGAGTTTCAACAACAGCTTTGCGTCCAAATTACGTTAATCTCAGTTGCGTATGGTCTCCTTTAAAAGGGCAAAAAGTATAAATTTTACAATAAAGATGATGTGAGCAAACACATTTTTGAAAGTCATTGATGTTGAACTTTTTTGAATTTCTCTTTAAAAGTATTAATCTAGCAAAGATGTACTTTGGAAGCAACAGTTCTCGTAAATCTGCGAGGAAACTCCAATTATATTTTATATTATAGTTATAGATACACATTTATGCAAATAGGTCTTATAAAACTATTGTAAACATCTATAAATAGCTGTGCATCTACAGTATAAAAGCTTTCTGTTTTGCACTCGTGTTGTACATGATTCAACTCTTCAAACATTCAAAGTAAATAAATACAGAAATCCACTATAGCTCCTGTTGATTTATCTAGAATTTTACAAATCATATTTTTCATGACAGCTCAATCTTAAGGAAATTAAATTTGTGAATAAGTGCTGTCATGATAAAATATTTCTTCACAAGAGAGCTGGTTGATGTATGATTTCATATGCATTTGTTTTTATGAACACAGCATAAAATGCCACCATAAACACTCACGCAAACATACAGACATATAAATTATTTACTGAACTTAAATAAAAAAAGCAAACTAAAATTGAATAAAATTAACTAACAAAATAAAAGCACATTTTTTCATTTTACCTTTACGTTGCCTATCAAGATCTAATATTCAAGGATATCTAAACACAAACATGCCATTAATGAGATACATCTGACACAAAATTAGCAACAATCCACTTGTCCGCTGACAATCAAGTCCGTCACGTTGATTATCATGTTGTGCATGCAGAGGAAGTGCATCAATAAAAAA
>NC_050514.1:5705077-5711122 GCF_002922805.2 Oryzias melastigma
ATGTTTTCTCAGCGATTTTCTTGTGAAAATCCTGATGCGGCCCAGCCTCACCTAGACCCCGCCTCCAGCGGCCCCCGGCTGATTTGAGTTTGAGACCCCTGCCCTAGAGACAAACGTAATAGAATATGAGGCGGTTTTTGATGAAGAAAAAGAGAATAATTTTAAGCATTGGTTGTGACTTGACTTTACATGATGAGTTTTTAAGATGCAGTTAGTGTACTAAGACAGCTGTGGTGCTCATCTTGGCAGGAACCCACCAAAGGATGGCTTAAGATACGTGTTTTCTTTTTTAAACCAATTTATCTAATTGTTGCCTGCAGCTGTGCGATTTGTGATTTATATAAAAACTTTAGAATATATTTCACAAAGTTTATACAGGCATGACTAAAACCGTTCGAAAACTGCTACTGAGAAATAAATCAAGTTGAAGTAAAGCTGCTGACAGCCTTAAAGTTGATTTATGAGTCTCTTTTTTTGTGTGTTTCAGGATAATTTGTAACAGATGCCCCTCTCCACTCCTTAAATTACCTTGTTTAATTTTGAACTTTTATTAGATTTTTTTAATTCTGAATGTCTGATGCCAGAAAATTCAAAAAGTGAATAAACTCAAGAGGGGACAAAGTGGTAATCTCAGGATTCAACTGGTTAAACATTGATTTGTTGCTTAAAAAAAACATATCTTAGGCTCTCTAAAGATCATCTGATGATCTTTTGAGCTATTTTAAAACTGTTAATTTTCATATTTAGCCAAAATGAAAATAAAAAATCTGCCGTTTTCTAAGGCATAGTTTCTGCAGAGCGGCAGTAGTTCATTAGAAATTCACCTTTGAGTTTTGGGCGAGACTTTTGCTGCTGGGAGCTTGGAGCAGGGGGCTCATGTCCCCCCCTCTTTTGCACGCTCTACGTCACTAATACGCTCTTTTTCAAATGGCATTTTAGAATGTGGTCTCAATGTGGGCAGAATATCAATTAAGGCCATTTGTGTTAAAAAAGGAGAGGTTAGAGAAACAAAAATGAATGATTAAAAAACAAAGAAAAAAGCACTTTGAACTAGGAATAATCATAAACGGAATCAGATCACATAAGCTACTGTTACTTTGACTTTTTACATTTTTTTCAATAAAAAAAAGTTCCCAGTAGTGTTTTAATTATGATTAATTATGATCCAACATTTATCTCCAATTTTACTACACTAGTAATGTTAGGTTGGGGTTGTGATGGGCTGTAAGCTATCAGCAGAGAGTGTTAACGTATTAATGCTGGGTAGTGGGGGCAGGCTTACTCAGTTCCACTGTTCCACCCACAACTCAGAGGCAAATTTCTAATGAACTATTGCCGCTCTGCAGAAACTCTGAAAACAACACTGTTTTTTCCGCATTTTGGCTAAAACATCATAATCATGATTAAAAGACCACTGGAAATGCTTTGAAATAGATCAAAAGATGATCAGACTGGGAAATTGCAATACATTACGTTGACTTTCTGTTCTTCCATTACCAGAAAAATCTCAAATCCTCTTTTCTGCAAATAAAATATAATGTTTGCAGATCTGAAAGCAAGCTTAAAAAAGGCTCCCTTTAGAGCTGAAACAATATTTTAATTGTTTTAAAATAACACCATCAAAGATCTGCGGTCAAACAGCCCAGAGATGCAACGCAACAGTTTAAAAAGTTGAGGAAACTGCAAGCTGAGTGAGTGAAAAATGAGAGCAGAAGGAGATTCTGTGTGGGAGTTCAGGCCAGAGAAGTTTGGATCAATTTCCCCCTCCTCTATCCATTCTCCCTTTGAATTATGTCCAGTTACAGGAGGTTGGAGTGGAGAAATGATGACTAAGGCTGCAGCAGTGACAAATCCTCTGGCTCATCCAATGCACGTCAGAGCTTTAAGTTTTGCTGGAAAAAAAAAGAGTAAACTCTGTTTTTGCGTGAAGATTTTTTTAATAATAGGATGTTAAGCCCTCTGGTAATAGACAGAACTATCAACCGGTTACGCCTCCTCATGTTGTATTCATAGCTATAAAGCTAAAGAAACACAGAAAATGTATAACCAAAACTGGAGAATAAGTGAAAGAAAACATTTCCTCGTCTCATCTCGGAGAATTCTCTGGGAATTCCCAGGAAAGCTGAGATATACTAATTCCCCTGCATATCCTGGACCTCCTTCCTGTTTGACACGTCAGCCATCTTAGCCTCTTGATAATGTGGAGGAGCAGCAGCTCTACCCTGAATCCTCTTTCACAGAGGATTACTCCCATTCATATGTGGAGGCTTAGATTAATTACAATAATTGTGGAACCAAGAGGGAAATAACTGGTGTGACTCCTCATGATGGGGACTTGAAGTCAGATTTAGCCCACAGTGTTCACACTGGACAAGCAGGGAGGGGCTTCTCTTGTTTACTAGCACGTCTGTCACCTACAGTTGGGAGAGACGTGGTGCTCCAGGCTTTTTCTTTCACAGTTCTATTCTGAAAAAATGAAAGTTTTATGTTGTTTTACATTTGCAACATCTTATTTACTTATGCATGAATACAAGAGTTAAGATTGTGGAAACCCGACATGCATATTTACATAGACTTGGAAGCTTCAGACGTGAGGCAACAGCAACAACGGACGACAATGAAGCTGCATGAATTGACGCACTTCTCTAGTCACTTAACAAAACAGGCACATAGACAGCGTTTCAGTGTCTCAGCTGCTGATGCTTCTTCAATAGCTGCATCAACAGTTGGGAATACTTCCAAAGAGAGGGTGGGGTGAATGAGCAACAGCAGATCTGACAGGTGTGCAGGCACAAAAGCCTTTGTGCGTCAGCTTCACACTCCAGCTTTCCAACACTCATTAACTAATCTTCACTCTTTCATTTGAGCAAAATACTTCTTTCTAACCCAGAAGTGGAATTTTATGATTTAGAGATAAGGTTTCACTCCTGAAGGAAGTGCTTCTCTCTTCCTTCACACTCAGCTGGAGTCTACAGCAATGAGAACTGGAGGTCAAAGTGCAGCATAATCAAATGATCGGCAAGTAGTTAAGATGGAATAAATGACTACAATTAGTATGTCAATACTCATTAATGTGCATGAAGATTCTAAGTCATTCAGGTCATGCTATTAAAGTGTCTTTTCTTCAACTGCTCTTTAAAAGGTTCTTCTACAGAATGTTTTGCTCATTAGTGAGGAAATTCACTGACTATTAGAGAAGATGAGGCACAGTATAAGGTTGATTGATCCAAGTATTGATCATATTGTTAGCATGGATTTTGATGTAACCCTTGTGCTATCCTAGGCATGTTTACATTAAAAGAGGGGTCATCTGGACCCATAAGACAGCAAGAGGGCTAAACCATGGGTCTACTAGATCAAACCTTTGATGGTAAAAAAAACATTTCACCCAATTTTACAGAGCAAAACCCAACCAGAACCTCAAAGTTCCACTTCCACCATTTAGAAAAATACACTTTATTTATGTTTTTGTGGCCATTTTACCCTTGTGCTCTCTTATGGGGTTCAGATGACCCCATCCTTATATTGATATGTGATCTCTCCCATGTCAAAGGTTGACAGGATTTTATGTCTGCCACGGACACTAGTGAAGAAAAAGAAATGAAACCTATACTAATAAACTGTTTTGACAGTAGATCGACATAATTTTGCTTAGTTATCTGACGTGTCAAAGTCTAAACAAAATAATGATCAAATCAATTTAACTGAAACAAATTAACTAAAACTATAAAGTCAATATTTATTCACATTCTTAGCATTTTTCCTAAGGCAAAGAGCCACAATGGAGGGATAAAAGAGCCGTATTTGGTTCCAGAGCTTCTGGTTGATCTACGCCTACACTGACCAACAAATACTTTTCGATAAGTGGATGAGTAGTTTAATATTTTTCTACTGAAGCACACAGTATTGATGCTGTTTGAGTACAGACATGCAGTTATGGGGATTTTTGTATCATATCCGATTTCATCATGTCATATAAAATGTGACTGTTACAACCTCAGTAAGTGACATTTGAGAATCCTCTAGTTACCCTTTTATACAATGAAATGAATATTGTTTAGCGTAGAAGGAATCAGAACACAACCTGATTTAAGGAGGTTAAAAACCAAAAGCACTAGAATACATTGGGGGGCGTGGCTTAAGAAGAGGGCTGCACGGTGGCGCAGTGGTTAGCGCTCTTGCCTCACAGCGAGAAGGCCCCGGTTCGACTCCCGGCTGGGACCTTTCTGTGTGGAGTTTGCATGTTCTCCCCGTGCATGCGTGGGTTTTCACCGGGGACTCCGGCTTCCTCCCACCGTCCAAAAACATGCTTCATAGGTTAATTGGTGACTCTAAATTGCCCCTAGGTGTGGATGTGTGTGTGATTGAGGCCCTGTGACAGACTGGCGGCCTGTCCTGGGTGTACCCCGCCTTCGCCCATCAGTAGCCGGGATAGGCTCCGGCACCCCCGCAACCCCGAAAGGGACAAAGCGGTCAAGAAAATGAATGGATGGCTTAAGAAGAAAAGTTTTAGGAGTTGCTGTGAGAATGCTTCCTTTAGAATAAATGTTATTGCTGTTGTCTCAATGTAGCAGTGTTAGATTAATATAGATAATATTTAGTTTAGCCCGACAACAGACTGGCGACCTGTTCAGTGTATCCCACCACTGCCCAATAGCAGGTTCTGAAGGCGGTGGATATATATTTAGGTTTTATTTCTTTGGTTTTGAATTGAACAGTAATCTGTGGCACAGAACTTCAGTAAGTAGACAGGCCCAAAAAGAGGTTTAAACCCCAACGATCATCAGAATGCTTCAGTAACGAGTTCCTTTGAGAGGGTGACAGGCGTGTTGACATTTGTTAATGGTCTGTTGTCTGTGTGTGGCAGGTGTGAAGGGGACTCCAGTCTCCAGGGGAAGGATGTTAGAGCAGGACTGTACACAGGAGACAGGAGACGTCTCTGAGCCCTCCATCTGTTGTGGCTCCTCTGTGCTGAGCCATCATTTGTGGAGAGGTTGTTTAATTTCTTCATGTACAGATCAGAACACTCCTGACTGCACTGCAGGGCATGAACCACCTTGGTGGTGTTTTGTCCTTGGGCTGGTTCAGTTTTTACAATAGTAAGTGAACAGCAAAAATGAGATAAAAAAGAAATCCTGTGACAGGCTGTTAACAGTTTTATATTGATTCATTCTTTTAACTTAAAAAAAACTGCTGCAAATCAATTAAACAAACATTAACCTTGTTTATGTGTTTGGAGAACATTATGATTAAGTAAAGAAGCAGTGAAGGTTAATTGTGACCCGTTATTGTTTGGGACAGAGTTGTGTTTGCCTTCATCCCTTTATACCTCACTGCTGCAGACGTTACTACTGACCTTCTGGGACAAAATCCTACAGGAAAAGATGCTTTAAGCCTTAGTCACAGATGGTTTTTGGGGTGTCCATGTCCCATGAGGGTTGCAGTTCCCTTGATGCTTCTATGTTAACCTCAAGGGACGTGTTGAACATGGACTGTACGACTTTTGTGCGTGTGATAACTTTATTGTGAATTATTGGTAAGACAGATATGAGTTTCACTCACTTATGGCGTAAGGGTAATGCTGTCATTGAGTGTCCAGTTATTACTAAGGTGCACGCGCTGGCCCCTTACTGTGGAGTTGTGCATGTGACCCTTATAGGCCATATTGGACGCCTCTCCCACAGGTACTTGTCCTGTGGATCCACCTGTCCTATTGATGTCCACATAAACTGTTATTACCTCATTTCCTCATTTATAATGCTACGTTTGCACCTATTTTCTGAGCTTTCAATGAAAAGTCTATGAAAAAAAAGTCTATGTAGACACATATATTACATTTCAGGTTTCCATGTTTAAAACTCTCACATACACACGTCGCTACGCAAGTTTTTAAGTCCTTTTTGGGCTCTACGTACAAAACGTGTGGATATTCCGTACATGTCAAACGTTAAACCAGTTCAACTTTGATTAATCAGTGACTCAGACTGGGTAGAAATATTTTGATGGTGTCCTTTTCAAAATTTGGAAGTACCAATCGTGTGAAAA
>NC_050514.1:5711836-5717430 GCF_002922805.2 Oryzias melastigma
CTAACCTCAAGGGACGTGTTGAACATGGTCTGCACGACTTTTGTGCGTGTGATAACTATATTGTGAATTATTTGCAAGACAGATATGAGTTTCACTCACTTATGGCGTAAGGGTAATGCTGTCATTGAGTGTCCAGTTATTACTAAGGTGCACGCGCTGGCCCCTTACTGTTTAGACGGTGCATGTACGGGATTGTGCATGTGACCCTTAAGGGCCGTATAGGACGCCTGTCCAACAGGTACTTGTCCTGTGGATCCACCTGTCCTATGGATGTCCACATAAACTGTTATTACCTCATTTCCTCATTTATAATGCTACGTTTGCACCTATTTTCTGAGCTTTCAATGAAAAGTCTATGAAAAAAAGTCTATGTAGACACATATATTACATTTCAGGTTTCCATGTTTAAAACTCTCACATACACGCGTCGCTACGCAAGTTTTTAAGTCCTTTTTGGGCTCTGTGTACAAAATACGCGGATATTCCGTACATGTCAAACGTTAAACCAGTTCAACTTTGGTTAATCAGTGACTCAGATTTGGTTGAAATGTGTAAATGGTGTCCTTTTCAAACTTTGGAAGTACCAATCGTGTGAAAATTGATTATGGAGGAGACATGAATAATTGACGTTGTGCTCGGCTGAAATGATGTGACACCGGGTCTTACAAATTTCAGAAAACAGCAACAAGATTAGCAAGATTTGCACCGCCTCTTCCAACTTTTGAGTACATCTGAAAGTATCAGGTAGCAACAGTCCTGTCTGAACACTTTGCTAAAAGTGCGTACAAAAACCCACATTATGCACTTTCTTGAAAGCCGGTGTGTATGTAGCACAATCATTATGCTAAATTCAAAGAGCGTGCACTTTTCACGTGTTCAGAGATTTTTTCAGAGATTTGGAGGAAGGTTGAAAAAATGAACAATCCATAGAAAACACCTGCGTCTCGCCTACTTCAGCCTTACTTACTGTGTTGCTTAAGTGTTAACTACGACCTGTCGTTCTCATCGTACTGGTACAAAACAATATTTATGAATATAAGGGCTACTGTGACTAATTCAATATCAATGTTTATATGATGGACTTAAGTTTAATCCTGTAAAAAATGAGTTACTCTTTGATGTGTTGAAGTAGAGATCATCAATACTACTGGTAAATATAATTTTGCAATAAAAGTGATTTATAGTATTTCTTGTGTGTGTCTGTGTGTTTTAGTTTCTCAAACCTAGTGAGATCTTCTCTCCGGAGTCAGCAGGCAGAAGAAAGACGAGCAGAGCCAGAGTGGAGATCAGAACACAGGGAAGGAGCAGATTGAGGCCGTAGTAGAGGGTCCGTCTGCGCATCACCACCGTGAAGGTGATGTCGAGGTATGGCTCATTGCAGCACTCATAGAAGCGTTCGTTTCTTTGTCCAGGAACCTCTGCAAAAGGACAGTTAGGAACAAACGTGTCGTATAGGGAGAAATATCAGAGTCACAGGATGGTACTTTTACCAACAAGATCCCACTCTCCGTTGGCAATGTAGCCAGAGATATCTGCCTCCAACATTTTCAAGTCCAGGGACCAGCCTCCATATGTCCAAGAGCCAAATTTCAGCTCACATCTCTGGACATCAAAGGGGAACCAGCGCACGTCAATGTAACAGGTGCTCTTGAAGATCCCTGGAATGAAGGGAAAACGGGAAAACTCAGAAAGATGATTCCCCAATGAGCTCAAACGGAACTTTTTAACTCCACTACAGCAGATAAAATAATCTCAGTTGGGTTAGTTCACTTTTTTGGCTTTAATCTGAAACAAATAGAAGGAGACATAAATTGAAAAATCACATTCCATGACGTCCAAAAGGCAGACAGAAGATAGACTGTAATGGTAAGAGTGGTCCCATCCACTCTGTCAAAAGAAAAAAAATCAAAATGACAACGGGATGAGAGATTCATCCGGGAAGCCAGCAAACAAATTTCCATTAGCATTTAAGACAGATATCAGCAGTTGGCAGGAAATTAGGTCTGTCCTTTGTCCCAGGCTGTAAAAAACATGGAGAGGAAATAAACAGAGATGGGGATCAAACAAACAGAGAGACCTTTTTCACTGCAAAAAAAACCTCAGAGACAAAAAAAAAAAAAAAAAATTCAAAGGATTTATCCCTGTTGATTACACATGCATATTTATACGCTCCAGCTGTGTCTGGCTCATGCAATCTGACCAGCTTCTCTCCAATAAGGAATTCACTGAGGATTCATTTGAAATAAGTTAAGAGGTAATTTGCTTGTGGCAGAAGCAATGAAGAAATTCAGTGAAAGAGCTATTTATGTTGCTATTGATTAAGATGCTGGTGCAAAGCGGGCTGGAGCTTTTGTCATGTCAGGGATAAAAGGAGAAGAGGAGTCAATCAAGAAGCAGGAATCCCCTACAAACAGCCAATGTGACCACTAGTGTTGGGTGAGCTACTTCCAAACTGTAATACGTTACAGATTACTGTTTTTTTAGTTTAAGTTGTGTTTTTTTTTATTTAGTTTGGCCGTAACTTATGTGTGATTGTGTTTTTTTGTTTGTTTTTTAATTAAAAAGGGTCATGTGCTCTTATTTTCGTACCACTAGAGGGCACTGTAGGTGCCTGCATCAGTATTTACTACTGACAGCAACACAGAAGAAAAAGCTATTGACTGTATATGAGAACTGGACTGAGCGATCCCACCCCCATCACATTCCAAATAGAAAGTACCCGCTGGCTCCAAGACGGCAAAATCCCAAAGACTTCCATCGAGAAATAAACAGCTACTACTGAGTCATTATATTTGTCGAAACAGTCATTCTTACTCCGATACCTTATCTAATGTGTTCCTGATAATCCTAATTTTTTTCACAAAATGTTTCCATTATTGCAAATTATTTAAGTTATAATAATGATAACAAAAACTTTATTTTAAAGCACTTAAATTGTCCATAAGACCTAAAGTGCTGTACAATCACAGAATAAAAGCATTTAAAAAACAAGATAAAAATAGATCAACGTAGATTAAAAGTGTACAAGAGAATGCTCATAAAATAATGTTGATAAACCAAAACATCACAAGCATTACATAAAAGAGAACACACTGAAATGCAGAGGGACAGAGGAAACATCTTCACTGTGTACTAAAAGCCAAAGTAAAAAAGGAGGGTTTTATGAACTTATGTTCATGAACTGACCAATCAGATGCCTTAAAATAAAAAATCTGAAGTCTAACCTTGAATGTTCAAATTGCTTGGTTGACAGATTTTCCTGAGCCAGCTTTCACATATAGGGGTGACTGAACTGACTTTTTTTTTGTCCGAGCTCGAAGTAACTCATTTTTAAAGGATGATGTCACACTTGCTTAGTCCAGTTCTCTTATCCAGTTAATGTATGGAACCCAAAACAAGTGAAATATTGCTTGATATTAAACAATGAAAAAATTACACTACTTCATCCCAGTAGAAAATGTTATTCTATATTCTATATTTCCCATGGTGACTGTGCTGTAAGCTATTTTTATAACCACACTCTTTATTTTGAAAGGGTGTTATCATTCTGATAACAATGAACCTGAACTGAGCGGGTTGGATGAATCCACCTGGCTGGAAAGTAATTATTTGACCCCATGCAATGTGAGTATTTAAATACAAAACATTGTGTAAGGATTACTATTATTCCATAAAGTCTATGACAAAGATGTAAATAGACAGCAAAGCAGAGCAAAAAACATGAACTGAAAGTATAAAATGGGGACTATTAGATGTTCTTGATACTTTGAGGTAGATTTCTAGATAGTTTTAATCTTGAAGTGCTTGTTGAAGTGATCAACGGCATCAGAGGACACAGTCTAATTCTTACTGACTGTTCATCTGATTCCATCCTACAGCCACTTAAAGTCCCACTCCAATCATCTTTTGGTCTACTTCAGAAGCTGCTTATGATCATTTCCTGTTTAGCCCAAATCAAAACCTGTAGTTTTTAAAACAGTTTCTGCAGAACAGAATACATTTATCTGAAATTCACCTCTGAGTTGTGTGAAGAACTGTTGGTGCGGAGTAAGCCTGCCTCCATTTCCCATCATCAGTCAACTTACATCGTCTCCTGCTAGCTTACAGCCCCTCATAGAAATAGACTGTACAGAAATTATGGGAATATCAGAGCTATCCAGCCGTACAGCTTTGAACCAGATACCAGCTCGGATAAAGAAAATTAAGACGCGCATGGATCTATTTGTCTCGAGTAGAGAGCTTGTGGCTCGCCAATTATAGCACCTCCTACAAGATTTTTCCAACTTCATTTTTTCCACTTTCTCCTGATTTACGTGATTTGAATAAAGAAAATCTCAGAAACTCAAATTTAATCTTAATTTTCTTCATATATGTTCTCCATCATCAGAAAAATACCACATGAACATGCTAAAACACACACAAAAAAATAAAAAAATTCATTGGAATGGCCTGCCAAAGGCCAACACAAGTATGTGCTTTCCCATTAATCAAAATAGTTAAGGCAGCTCTAAAGAACTGTCCACTATAAACAGACTCCTCACATCAAGATGTGCTTCATCTACAGCACTATTTTATGAGCCACTTAAGAAATAAACCTGTCACAATCCGGTCCATCCTCTCTCTGTGAGGACAGATTTCATCAGTTATCTTCTGTCCTCAGCAGGAGGTGGCAAAAAGATTCAACTAATCAGCTGTTACTCCCTTCAGCCCTTCTGAAATCAGACATTCCTGCCATCAGCCCTCTGATTACCTTCATAATGAACCACTGTGTTACTTCTGTGCTGAGGACTGCCATCATCAGACTATGGTTTAAAAAAACATCATTTAAAAAACTACAGAAACATTTACATCCTGGTTTTTGTTGAATTTTTTATATAATTTCAATGTTGATCTCCATGGCCACTAATACTCAAGCACTCTCCTGAAAACATGAGTGCATTAGTTAAAATACTTCCATTTCTGTCATTTTGCTTTTTGGTGTCCTTCATGTGGTTCTTCAACAAACTGCATTCATGACAATTTTAACTTTCTTTTCAGAAAGAATGTCTTCTGTCTAGATGATCATTTTTATCTGTACCATGAATAAATATTGACGGATGGTAGTCGGATCAATAGGAGTTGATCTTAGTTTATTTATCCATTTCATCTTCACCATTTTTATTACTACCATCATTTTTCATGGTTTGTTGCATTGTTTTGGCCAGGGTTGCGAATTATATGTGATTTTTATAAAATGGCAATAGCCATAAATGGGTACTGTAGGTTTGTGTATAAGTACTGGCTACTAACAGCAAGAACATGCACTACTCAGTTTTACACAACAATGACACCAGATTCAGAAACGCACATTTGAGCAACCGCTTCCATTGAACAAAAACTCAATGTAAATGTTTCAGGTTTCTGCATTCTAAACTCTCGTGTTTACGCGTGGCTACGCAAGTTTTTAAGTTTGTTTTTAGACTCTACATACAAAACGCACAGCAGTTGAACCTGCGCTGAAAGTAAAATCAGTTGAACTTTGACCAATCAGGGGCTTGGATTTAGTATCAACGTATTGATAGTGTCCCCTTTAATTCATGGAAGTACCAACTGTT
>NC_050514.1:5721167-5722510 GCF_002922805.2 Oryzias melastigma
TTTTATACCAGTAAAGTTAATCTTAGACCAACACTGACTGTGATCTCTGCGGGTATTTTAGGAGGGAAAGGTGGACTGAAGGATCTGTGGATCTCCCTCTGTTTTGTACTTTGGTTTCTCCTGTCTTACATCTTAATTTGTAACAATTATAAACACAAATATAGACTTATAGCCCTTTACAGTTATCTTCATTTCTGTTTTCTGTTTTTGTTTCCTTTATACAAAAACTGTTTAAAAAAATCTGGAGTCTTGAATTTTGAACTATTTTAAACTTTGTTTTAATCCTGTATCTGTTTTAAAAACTGAATAAAAATACATTAAGAAAAAGACTAAATCAGTTCACATTTTAGTTTGATAAAGTTGTTTTTCCACATAAAAATAATGATATATTAGAACATTCTATCAGACTGTTTGGCCACATATCTTAAATATTTCCACACATTGGACTGTATTGATGGATTGATCATTTTGTTCACTGTGATTATTGTTTTTAGGTTATAGTAAAACAAACTTATCATGCCTCAATCCAGATGGTATTAACAAAAATCAATATAATTTCCTTGTTTTTTTCCTGCTTAAACAATTTTCTAATGTATAGGTTGATTAAATTAACAGCTTACATCAGACAGATTGTAGGAATAGAAACTGATTAATTGATTAAGTCATTAAATCATCACACCTCAAATAAAAACAATTTTTAGGTCTTTTTACATTCTATTCTTTTAACTGTTTAAGATGCAAACAAAATCATTCATAGTATTTCCTAAAAACTGAATCATTTGATCAACATTCAATTTAATAAAACAAGAACTGAAAAATCTTTACTCTTGTTGTTGGTTTATTGAACGTGACATTAGACCACAAGCGTCCAGTTCTGCGGGTGAGTTAATTTACAAACACAACAACCAGCTCTGTTGAATAATGTGCTATTAGCACCCACAAAGTTGCACCCTTTCACAGAACCTCCAATTAATTAACATGTGGAAGTGTTAGATTTAAAGGCCACTCTGTCAACTCATTTTAGAAGCAAACTCACTGCAGCCTCCACATGGTAAGTGCTGACAACATTTGTTTCAAGCCAAAAAAAAAAAAAAAAAAATGCACAAGGCTGAAAATCAGAGTACCTTCCTCAAGATTAAATTTTAAGTGCTCTATAATTTTAATCTCATATTAACCATAATTTTATCTGTGTTCAATTAATTATCAACTTCTATTTCCTTAAAAAAATAGTTTTAGTAACAAAGACAAAAAATAAAACACTTTATACAACACATTTTCTTTGCAATCTAGTAAAAGCCCTGATTTTTCTTTGCAACACAAAAATCCATTGAAGGATCATTCCT
>NC_050514.1:5722610-5725833 GCF_002922805.2 Oryzias melastigma
AGTCCGCCGACAGAGATCAGTCTGAGTCGGTCTGACACACGTTTCTAAGGCAACTACGAATATCCAGGCCTTGAGGGCCGGTCTCCTAAATGTTTTCCAACCAACCCATTAAGGCTCCTTGTTGGCCAAACACACCTGATCCAGGTAATCACCAGGAGATGAGACAAGATTTCGGGAAAACCAGCAGGAGGACAATCCTCGAGGCCTGCATTTTGACAATCCTTATTTATAATGTCAAAAACTTTATTCAGGTTCAGAAAAATGGGAGTAACCCCTCCTTCCTTGTAGAGTTCTTCTTTCTGAAGTCAAATTTGCATTTGATTTAAGTTTGGGTTGCAGGTATTTACATGCATTTTTAGTTGAACTGTAATAAATGTCTGTAGCTTTAGACAGAAATGGTGGTAAGCCAGCTGGTCTATATCTATTGAATGTGCTACTTAATGGTCTTAAGAACTGAAGATGAATAATATAACATCAAAATGCTTCTATCTGAAAAAAAAACAACAACCAAAGAACAGATTTATAAAAAAAACCCCAAAAAAAAGTAAATGGTGGAGGAAAAGAGCCTTAACGTTCTTAATAATGAACTATTGACAAAGAAGGCATTGAACAAAGAATCTCTATCTGAAGTCATTTCCTCACTCACAGACTGACTCAATAGGAAAAGAATTTCAAATGTGGACAATAGCGCTGCTGTCCTTCAATCTGCATGTCTCCAGAGTGATGTTCTCGAAATTTGGAATTTGAGGTGCGAATTGTGTGCAGTTTGATCTGTAAATTGATTTGAATTTTGCGCGCCAGGGGATGGAGGTGTTGGGTAGGAAGTGATCCAGATCTGTTAAACTCCTAACCGACATGCTTTTTCTTGAAACGAGAACATCATCCAAGGTGTTGCTCTCAGCCATCGTAAGCCTTGTTTGGTCATGTGTTGGGGAAAAAATACATTTACATTTTTTTCTTTTTCTTTTTTCATACTCCAGCACCATGTAGAAGGCAGCATCTGGCTTAAAGTGCTCCAGTGATAAGTCAATGACACAAAGAGTTCCATACCATTAGTTTAATGCATAAAGGGCTTTATTTGATTTGTTACTTCAAACTACAATTAGATAGTTTAGCATTTGTGCAATCGGAGACCACTTACCACCATTTATGCCTCCTTTTGCAGTATACATACTGCAGTGACCTGATAACACAATGACAGTAAATTTTTGGTTTATTGTGCAGGCCTAATATTTTATTGTTTTCAGATCCTTCCAGACCTTAGGTGCTGGGGAATAATAAAAGTTTGGTAAAGAGTGAGTTTATAGTGTGGACATCTTTATTCCACATACGCAATCAAGTAAGTTAGTTGCTTTCTACTCCTCAGTAAGCAGCCCTTTCAAGTCTGGACTCAAATGCTCTTTCATCTCTGACATGAATATTCAGCTCTTTACTTTTCTGAAAGCCTATAGTTCAAACTAAGACCCTACAACTTAACTTGAATACATATTTTTACAGCCAAGCTGTAGTTTAACAGTGGAGTTTGGCACTTTGGCTTTAGGATTAAAGAAATGATGGATTTTTCTTTTTGCAGCCTATTCTGAATTCACTGNGTCTCCTAAATGTTTTCCAACCAACCTACCATTAAGGCTCCTTGTAGGCCAAACACACCTGATCCAGGTAATCACCAGCAGATGAGACAAGATTTCGGGAAAACCAGCAGGAGGACAATCCTCGAGGCCTGCATTTTGACAATCCTGATTTATAATGTCAAAGGCTTTATTCAAAATGGGAGTAACCCCTCCTTCCTTGTAGAGTTCTTCTTTCTGAAGTCAAATTTGCATTTGATTTAAGTTTGGGTTGCAGGTATTTACATGCATTTTTAGTTGAACTGTAATAAATGTCTGTAGCTTTAGACAGAAATGGTGGTAAGCCGGCTGGTCTATATCTATTGAATGTGCTACTTAATGGTCTTAAGAACTGAAGATGAATAATACAACATCAAAATGCTTCTATCTGAAAAAAAAACAACCAAAGAACGGATTTATAAAAAAAACAAAAACAAGTCAATGGAGGAAAAGAGCCTTAACGTTCTTAATAATAAATTATTGACAAAGAAGGCATTGAACAAAGAATCTCTCAAAAAGATCCTCTTTTAACAGTAGCCCGATTGAAACTCAATCCTTTTTCAGGGAGAAGAGTGACTTCTGTCCTGAAGTCATTTCCTCACTCACAGACTGACTCAATAGGAAAAGAATTTCAAATGTGGACAATAGCGCTGCTGTCCTTCAATCTGCATGCCTCCAGAGTGATGTTCTTGAAATTTGGAATTTGAGGTGCGAATTGCGTGTAGTTTGATCTGTAAATTGATTTGAATGTTGCGCGCCAGGGGGTGGAAGTGTTGGGTAGGAAGTGATCCGGATCTGTTAAACTCCTAACCGACGTGCTTTTTCTTGAAACGAGAACATCATCCAAGGTGTTGCTCTCAGCCATCGTAAGCCTTGCTTGGTCATGTGTTGGGGAAGAAAATACATTTAAATTTTTTTCTTTTTTCATACTCCCGCACCATGTAGAAGGCAGCATCTGGCTTAAAGTGCTCCAGTGATAAGTCAATGACACAAAGAGTTCCATACCATTGGTTTAATGCATAAAGGGCTTTATTTGATTTGTAACTTCAAACTACAATTAGATAGTTTAGCATTTGTGCAATCGGAGACCACTTACTGCCATTTATGCCTCCTTTTACAGTATACATACTGCAGTGACCTGATAACACAATGACAGTAAATTTTTGGTTTATTGTGCAGGCCTAATATTTTATAGTTTTCAGATCCTTCCAGACCTTAGGTGCTGGGGAATAATAAAAGTTTGGTAAAGAGTGAGTTTATAGTGTGGACATCTTTATTCCACATACACAATCAAGTAAGTTAGTTGCTTTCTATTCCTCAGTAAGCAGCCCTTTCAAGTCTGGACTCAAATGCTCTTTCATCTCTGACATGAATATTCAGCTCTTTACTTTTCTGAAACCCTATAGTTCAAACTAAGACCCTACAACTTAACTTGAATACATATTTTTACAGCCAAGCTGTAGTTTAACAGTGGAGTTTTGCACTTTGGCTTTAAGATTAAAGAAATGATGGATTTTTCTTTTTGCAGCCTATTCTGAATTCACTGGCAGAGTTTTCTATCTTTTAAAAATATATATATATATATATTTCTACTGTGGCTTCCACAGACGATGTGT
>NC_050514.1:5733537-5758970 GCF_002922805.2 Oryzias melastigma
GTGTTAAGAGGTTAAATTTAGCTGCAACACCAACACCTCCACACATTTCAAATTCCGATTAATATTGATAAGCTGCAAAAAAAAAAATCAATACCTGTTCCTTCTAAGACAACCTCATGCAGGTTAATGAGATCAGGAAATACTGATATTGAAAAACTGATTTCTTCCTTGTCCTAAATTTGCATTTCAGGCCCCAGATTGTTTAGTAGATTACCCAGGGCACCTCTTGCAAACTCTTGAGTTTAGTTTAGAGGAACTTTGCCCTAAATCGATTTGGAGAGATGGTTGCAGAGCTACAAGAAAAGAATCGTTTCATCTCTGCGTTTTGCTGAGACTGTCCTTACTCTCCATCTTTCTTATGCAACAGACAGCGTTTCTGCACTGCACCAAGGTTTCCCGGTAGATATCTCTGTGTCTTCATCTTAATCCCTATAATCCAAAAAAGGATTGCCAGCGTCTGATTTTTTTTTTCTTTCTGGTTTCAGAAATCATTTAACATGAAAGAGCTGACTATAATCAACTTATTGAGACTCGTGCTTGTTTAAGTAAGCTCTTCCTCATTGGTGGCGACTTTATCAGATCAAGATCGGAAAGTGTAAAAGAAGACTTTAAACTATACAACATTAGGCTACAATGAAATGCTGAAATGTTGCCAAAATGTATAATAAAGTATTATCTTGTGCTCTCTGAAACATGCTGTCCTTTTACTTTCTCATGTTTTATTCCTACAAATCAGCAAATTGTCGGTTTGGTTTATATTTTGCAGTTAGGTTTTTCTGCACATGTTCAGTTTTTATCCATGTTTTGACCACATTCCCTCTAAATTCATCTTCTCCTCAGCTTAGCGAAGTAACACAGTAGGTGGCACTGTTGCGCAGTGGAAAGGAAATAGTGACATGAAGGTTTAAAGAAGGCTCCAAACAGTTTTCAAGCATTAATTCCAGCTTTTGGTCTTTCCTTCACAGATAGACTCCTTTGAACTGCTGTATTATTATGATGAACACCTGGGACATATAATGTGGTAAGTGTTTGTGATAATTGAGTACACTGTGTCCAAGTGCAGAACAAAGCACTTGCTGAAGTGCTGCAAGATTAAACACCTATGCCAGAAATGACACTTTTTTTCCCAGCTCTTTTTTTAATCTGTTTTATTTTTCTAGTTTTATATTTTGAAGGAAGACTGCAAAAACACACACACAGCCAGGAGCTTGTGTGCATCACTAATGTGTGTTTTTTTTCATCTATTCTGCAAATTGTCTTATTTAAAAAGATTGGTACCCTTCAGCTGTGATAGACAGAAATTAAAGAAAATCCAGAAAATCACATTCTCTGATTTTTAAATTTTTTTTTGTAAAGAATTTATTTTTATTTAATGGTGTAGAAAATAAGTATTTGGTCAATGTCAATTGTTTAGCTAAATACTGGCTGTGAATGACAGGTAAAACGTTTCCTTTAGGTCTTCACAAAGTGTGTTCACTAAAGCTGCTTTTATGGTCCATTCTTCCAATCAGATCTTCTCTAGAGCTGTGATGTTTTGAGACTGTTGCTGGGCAACCCAGACTTTTAAAAGATTCCCTTTAGACCCCTTGCAAGCGACGTCACAGTGCCTGCATGACCGTCTTCTCCGCCATTTTGGGATGCAGATCTTTCTTGTGTGGATTATTTGTGTTGTGCCTTCGATCAGTTCCCTCCATGTTCTTGGCAAGAGCAAAAAAAGTGTCAGGGTCTGTGACAGACCAGAACCGACGTCTGGTGTCTCTTCTTACAGAGCCTCCCTGCACCAACACACAAACACTAACAGCAACACATGTTCTATGATGAGATTTAGGTCTCTTTTCCCCTGAGCAGTCCGGACCGGACCAGTCCTCTCCTGACCAGTTTAGAATGGTCCGGACAGTCAGGCGAGTGTTTCGATTGAGTGTAGGACCATCAAGGCCTATGTGAGGTGTAAACCGATACCATATCAATGCATCATAAAGGTGCGACTACATCGGTTCTCCATATTCATAGATTTAGTGCCTCCTGTCCCTAACCACTTCAAATAAGGGGGGGGAAACTGAATGCAAAGAATTTAATATTATTTGCTAGAATATTGCGGGAGGTGAAGAAGAATTCAGCTGAAAAGACGACAGAACATTTGGCTTGGATCTTAAGTCAGGAAAAGTGCTGGCCATGTGCTTGCTGTTGTCGTAAAACCTTTCCTCTGATCAATGGATTTCACCGTGTGATGACACCAAAGTCAGTGATTTTACCCTTTGAATGGATCAAATCAATGTGTACTTGACTCACAAAAGGACAGAGAACGGTGCGTGTGTGACGTCGCTGCAAGAGGTCAATTGGATTGAGATCCAGAGACTGACTTGGCTACTCTTGTTGTCTAGGCGAAGTCTTTGGAATCTTTGTCAGGTTGGAAGATGCAATCAAGTTTCATCCCCAATGCTCTCATTGATAGAAGGAGGTTTTTGCCCAAAATTTAATCATTCATTATTTCCTACCTTTGCTTTTTTGTAGCAAAAACATGCATTTTAGTTTGAAAATACTAGGAGTGGGAATATTTAGACACCTAACGAATCGATTTGATTACGATTCAGGAGGCAACTATTCGATTATGAAACAGTCATAAAGGCATGTTCGATCTTTGCAATTTTTAAAAAATGTTTTCTCTTTACCACAAGACACTAGACCTAAAGTACACACTTTTTTCCACCAAAGTGTATTTGTAAGTAAAAACAGGATCAAAATATTTGCTTAACTTTTATCAAGAAAATAAAAATTTTGAAATAAAAAGGTTTTGTTTAACCCTTGTGGTATCTTATGGGGTCCAGATGACCCAAGCATTACATTAACGTGTTATCCATCCCTTGACAAATGTGGATGAAGGTGGACAGGATTTTTTGTCTGTCACGAACACCAGTGAAAACAAAAAAATGTTGAAAAAGTTATTTTTTTGGGGTCCATATGACCCTACTCCCAACGTCAACATACATAGGATAGCACAAGGTTAATAATCAAATTATGTATCAACAGTAGACAAGTTTTCTATAAAAACTTTTCTCCTGAACTCAACAACCTTAAGTAACATAATAGTGTTACTGTTCATCAATAGATGAGCTTTAGCAGGACGTGCAGTAACTCAGATCAAACAAGATAAATGGTGTCTAGCCAGCTACTGAACATGATATTCTAACAGTGTTGAGACGTGTAGTATAATTTTGTATGTTTGTTGTGTTCACTAAATACGTAATTCTGGTACGACACACCTTACACACAGGATGACTTTTGTTCAAAGCCCTTTGAGGGTCGACATTTAAAAAGCCAAAATGCTGGGGTCATGGTTGATTAGATCACGTGGTCTGCAGGGACAGCCACGTTTGAGTGCTCTTCAAAAATTTCTGAATGAAGTTGTGCAGCGCATTTCTACGGAAGAGGATTAGGGCCACTGAAAAAAAAGCCCATTAAAAATTCTGACTTTAAAGTCAGAATTCTGAGAAAAAAGTCATAATTTTTCATTGGCTTTTTTTTTCAGTGGCCCTAATCCTCTTCCGTACATTTCAGTTGTGCTCAATACTCTTGCATTAAGTTAATTTAAAGTAAATACATTTTTCAATTCTCTGTTATTTAAAATTCACAGTCGATTCAGATTATGGATCATGGTCAATGTGTCTAATAATCGGTTTCTCCCGCCACTAAAAAACACTGTTAATGTATTCTTCATTGACTTCAGTGTTCTCTGTCAATGATGAGAGCTGGTTTTACAGTAATGACAGAGGCAGAATTAGTGGGATCATTTTGACTTAATAAAGACATTTTGCTAAGAAGTTCTGTTTGTCTTCCATGTTCATAGGTGAGGGTTTTGTTAGACATACTCTATGTAAAGATGAAGATGTCATTTTTCTTGACATGTTTTGACCACTGGCCCTCAGACTTCTCTACACAGTTTCATGTGTGTCACTATTAGCTTAAGTTAATAAACGTGGAAACAACACCGAAATCTGTGATGAGGAGGTACAAGTTCTTCTCTGGGGATCGCAACCAGATGAGGAGACCTGGTCACTGGGATCTGACAGGTGTGTCTGGCGCTCCACACCTATTTTAAGCAGTTGATAGTGAGATGTCATGCAGGCCAGTGATCAAAGCCAAACTATGTATTTACCTTCATTTGTCAGATAATGTAAAAAAAAAACCCTAAGACTTTTTGTGTTAGCCTCTTTTCATCATTGGTGTCTCCATGGTGATTCTAGATATTTTCTTTCAATTCCCTTGACCAATAGCGGTACAGCGCAATCCTTATAAATCAAATTCCATTTTTTTGTCAAAGGTGCTTTGAGCTTGGCTCTAGTTCTGACTGCACTAAAAATATTCAAAGCATTTGGATATGTGCTTTGGCTGGATATCAAGTTAGATCATTTTTAAGCATCACCCAGATTGCCCTCAATAGTATCTAGAATTGAAAGAATAATTTATGATCAATACTGGATTTTTGAGATTCAAGGAAATCTTATTTTTCAAGTATTGACCATTTGAATTACGTATTTAGTCTGCCAATGCAACAAATGTGGTTCAGTATATTGGATATTAATGATGGAAATGCTGTTTGTTTTCCTTTCAACTATTCCCTTGGCGGGCCTGTGGTGGAAAAACGCAGCCAAAAACTGCATGAATGATACGTGTAATTTGGCTTCACTTTATTGCAGTTTTATTCCTGACCCAAACTCTGCATTTAGCCAGACTCTGGGTTGGCTCAAGAAGACACTAGAAAATGGCCCCCTGCGGTTGCACTCATTCACAAGACTTGGTACTCTCAGGTGGTCTCCTGTCCAAGAACCAACCGGGTCCAACTCTGCCCAGCTTCTGGGATCAGATGATTCCCGTGTGGTACAGCAGTACCAATGCTGCGAATGCAGTCCTTCTCTGCACTTGCTTACATCATGCAGCTCAATCTCCAGCTTTAGTACTATACTCATCTCAGCTCGAACTTCCCCCAAACTGGATTTTTAAAGCAAAAAAAGAAAAAACAAATGCTGCAATATGAGCTCAAAGGAGTAATTATTCCCCAGAAACTCATAAAACCATCCTCATTATCTTGAACGGGTTTTATTGCAGGAATTCAATTAAAAGTGATGCGTTTTTGTGAAGAAGTGAAATCCTTCGTGAGATCTAGGATCACAGTTTAGTAGAATTTCATGGAAAATTTCAAGACTTTTGGATAAAAAATGTTTGTTAATAAATTTGAGTATCCCAAATATAGAAATACTTTGGACAAACATAATGGGGCTTTATAAAATGGCAGAAATGCTGTAGAAAACCCATTTCATGGAACAATTATAAAGAAACACACTTGGCTAACAAAAAGCAGCTCTATGATTTTTCTTAGAACTTTGAAAAAAAAAGATAAGAAGAAAATGATGTTAAGACTCTATTTTTTTCTAAGTCTCTGCTGGTATTTACAGCTTTAGTTAAGATGCTTCATCCAAAGATTGACACACATTTGAACCCACTGTATATTTATCTTTAACCACAGAAACAATGTGAATCCCACAGGGAAAAGGGTATAGTCTGTTTAAGTGTCTCTTTATCTTTCAGGTATATTCCTTTCTTCATCATCCTATTTATCTACTTCAGCGGCTGCTTCTGCAGTTTTCAAGAAGAGAGGAGGATCACTGTGCCTGGTTGGCTGTTACTGGGACCCAGCGCCCTCTACTATTGGTAAGTTACATCAGTTACATCTAACATCACTGATTTGAATGACTGTTCACTTTGAATACATGCTACGAATACAATATTATACATCTATTATTTCTTGGAAAGTAGATGAGGCATACAGTTAAATACAATAACTTTCCAAGGAAAGAATGCAGTTGTATAGTTCAGCCATGACCTCTTAGATATATTAATTACTAACTATGCAATTGTCTGTTGTACTTGCATCAATGCAGTAAAAAAGGATAGCACTTCCAAGATAATTAAAAGGACTTTGTTTGAAGACAACTGTGCATTCTTCTTTAAATTAAACTTCTCAGTCTTAACATTTTCCTTTTTTTTTCAGGTATTTGGTCACAGAAGGACAAATCACTGAACTGTTCTTGCTCACTTTCTTTGCAATGGTTACCATGGTGATGTTTCAACATCATAAAGGCCTCAGCCCAGACAGTAATGGCCTGTTTCTTTTGTACAGTTTTAGTGTCACTCTGTTACTTGTGGCTCTGTGGGTGGCCTACTTATGGAATGACCAGGTTTTACGCAACAAGTACCCCGGACTTCTTTATGTTCCAGAGCCATGGTCTTACTATACATTACATATCAAGAAGAACCACTGAAATACAGGCCCAGAAAGTATATAGAAAACGCTGTGCTTTAGAGAGAATGTCAGAAGTCAGATTATGATACTGCTGTGAAAATTAGATGGTTAAATGGCCTTGTGTGATTGTGTAAGTGTGCTTTAAAATACTTTTCATTTTTTGTTTCAAACACATTTAAGTTCAAAAATCAATATTGTTTTTAAATAAAGAATGATTGGTGTGGTTCGTTCATTACTTCATCAGTTGCCTAACTTATTAATCCAATAGAGGAAAAACCATCGTGACAATTGACTGGACTGAAATTAAGTCAACTAAGTCATAATTTTTCTGCGATATGGCTGTTGCATGTTAAAACCAGCAATCGTCAGTAAGTAGTGATTGGTCCGAGTCTTAGTCTGAGTCATTTCTATGGCATGTTGGAAGTCCGCACCTTCACCATTTGAAAGTGGGTTTGGGGGAATATTTCAATCAAACATTTTGAACATTTGACATGAGACCACATACTTTTATTGAGGCATCTGATTGTTCTAAATGTCTTTGGGCAAGAAACCAAACTCCACATTTCACTGGTGGTCTGGTTAGCCCCGTGCATGGCAGCTCTGCAATCATCAGTGTGAGAATGTGTGTTCATGGGACTTGTGACAAGTCAAATAAGAGAATTTTGCAGATGGAGGCTTGATGTGAAATATATTTTTTGTAAGATCTGAGATTATGACAGATGTCAAAACCGCTATGTATATGAAGATTTAGAACAGAAATATATTCTACTTGAGGGCCACTATTCTGCCTTCTTCATCTGTCATTTTCAAGTAATATAGTCCTTAGGCCTAAGAACCTGGTAAACAAGTAGCAATTTCTAGAAAAAAAAAGTTGTTTTGATAACGAGTTCAAACAGGTGCCATTAATACAGGTAACGAGTGGAGGACAGAGGATCCTCTTCCAGAAGAAGTTACAGGTCTTGGAGAGCCAGAAATCTTGCTTGATTGTTATCAACCAAATACTTATTTTCCACCCATAATTTACAAACAAATTATTTAAAAATCAGACGATATAATTTTCTTCATTTTTTCCCCCCATTTTATCTATCATATTTGAGATAAACCTATGATGAAAATTACAGGCGTCTCTTATATTTTTAAGAGGGACAACTTGCACAATTGGTGGCTGACTAAATACTTTTTTGCCCCACTGTATATGGGCTTAGGCTAACTAAAAACATTGATCATTTCTTTCCTGAAAAGTTACTGCATCCAGACCAAAACAAACCATGTCTGCAGTAGAGGCAGCAATAAATACTGTTGGTTTATTAGGCTGTAGACCGGGGGTCTGCAACCTGCAGCTCCAGAGCCACATGTGGCTCTTTTACCCCTCCATTGTGGCTCTTTTATTAAAGAAAATTTAAAAAAAAGGTTCTAAATGTTAAAGAGGAAATATAAAGTAAGAAGTGAGAAAATGGTAAAAAGGGAGACTAATTCAAACTTCAACTCGTTTACAAACAGTTGAAGGACAGTGCATACCACGAGTTAAACTAGAATATTTTGACACATTTTTGTGCATCCTGTACCACAAAGAATCGATAGACTTTAATAAGCAAAACCAGTAATAAGGCGCACCGGATTATTAAGTGAATTTTCTATTTTTGAAAAAGTTAAGGAGTTTTAAGTGTGTTCGAAAAATATGGCAGGGGATCAATTAATAAGGTTGGATTTCATTTCGGTTTGTTAGATTTAATTTCTGGCAGAGATGCACCAACAACAGTGAAATTAACTATTTTTATGTAATCACTGCTGACATTACATTTGCTACTACTACTTTTGATGCATTGAGATGATCATATGTGACAGGGTGTCTTTTATTTTGAAAGGAACTTCTGTCAAAAATTAAAAAAAAAGGCAAAAGCAAAAGGCTTTTAATGTTTGTTTCATTCATGCAAACTGATAGCCTAAATACACATCAATGTCTAATGTTTTTTAAGGATGAAAGAAGACTGTAGCTCCGGGTTGTAGTTAGTGAGAAATCAACTGGGATGGCTCTTAAGGAGTTGAAGGTTGCAGTCTCCTGCTATAGACCAAGACATGCCACTTTTTAATCTTGGCTACACAAATGCTAAAAAGACTCACTGAGAACCCAAGCTCAGTTTTTGGAATTCAGAAGAAGCTGTTGAAGAAAATGTATTTATTTCTTTTTTTTACAGAGCACAGTTCTGCACCCTAAGTCTTTTAATGATAAGACTGACTTTTAGATAACACCTTTAGCAGGTTTGAGGCTTGTAACAAACACACCTGCAGGAAAGACTCTCACAGATTATGACAAACAAGAACAGCTCAAACCAACTGCTGATGTCTACAACAGCTCAAGACTGAGTCACTCCAGAACAGCTTCAGGTCATGACTCCAGAATGTGCATTAAAAGGGTTTACATTTCCGCTGACCAATGCCCCTACAGGCGTCTTATTTTTGGCCCTGTTCAGCAAATTAACACACAGATTGCAGCAGTGTTCCACAGGCATCTTTAGCAGCGCTTTAAGTCAAACCTATAGGCTATTGTATTATGCTGCAAAAGTGCAGTTACTTGGTTTTCAATAACACCACTACAGACACTGTCTTGATGTGAAATACTTAGATGAGAAGAGAACATCTGCTCTTCCTTTTTAAATGAATCATGATTAATTCGTCTATACTGCCCTTTTGAAGATTTCATGTTCCCTCCACTCTTTCTGTGTCTGGACTGATCACAGAAAAATAATACTTTTGTCTGAATTTTTGCTGAAAATAATTGTTATAGATGTATAATTTCACCCAAGCTGTTTGGCTTCTGATGTACAAACCAGGTTTTATTGCTCTAACAGCATCAACAACAACATTTTTATACTACTACACCAGAAATGAATGTGATTTTTTGATGTTGTGATTGAGGTTGAAGCTGTTTTTAAAAGGGGGAAAACACTTTTGATTGACAGGTGGCTGTTTGAGTTTTGTGTTCTAACAGCCATCAGGCTAGAATGTCCTGCCTACTCATCCACTTAGAGAAAAGCTTCCACCGGCTTTGACGTCACTTAAGATGTTTACCACCACACAGCTGAAAGCTGTCACACACAGCATAAACCAGTCAATCATGTAACAAACATTCTTTTTACTCATCTCTGGAAGCTTTGGCCCAATCTGAATAAAAGAGATCAGTTGCTCCACCTTATAAAAAGCTTCCAATACTGAGGTTTAAATCCATTATTCATTAACCACCATCAGCATTTTGACTCTGGGGTGTCTGCACCTTAGGTTCTGCACCTGATCCTGGGCTTGTAGGCTTTGTTCCTCATTCCAGCAGTAAAAAGGCTGTGGAGCCAAATTTAAGGTTTCCAAATCCTAATTTTAAAATGAAATCAACTGTCTTCATTAAACCCTTTAACACTGAAGCTTGTATTCTTTTAACTACCGTAACTCATCAACCGTTTACGCCGTTCCAATGGAGCAGCAGTGAATGTGAATTAAGGTGAATCAGTAAAATGAATTTAGTCATTTGTTGGATTTTGGCATATGAAAAGCCGCTTCTCTTCGTGTCAGAATCAGTTAATTCACGTTAATTGCGTAAACGGTCGAGGAGTTATGGAATGTCAAAGAGCGTGTTTTCAGGTGTTCCCTGCGACAGCTCCAGTGTTAAAGGGGTAGAAATATTTTCTTGAGGTCCCACTCCGATCATCCTTTGATTTATTGTAAAAGCATTCCCAGTGGTAAATTATGATTATACAAATTTTAGCCCAAGTCTAAAAATCTGTCGTTATCTACAACATAGCTTCTGCAGAGCAGCAGTAGCTAGCGCCTCACACCCCCAACTTAACATTACTGGTGCAACAAAAACTGCGAGCGGAGTTGAAGCTATCCAGCCGCACATTTCTGAGCCAGATGCCAGTTTGGACGAGGAAAACAAAGACATACTTGATTCACAGCGATTTGAAAGAAGAAATACTCAAAATGCAATTTTAAGCTTCATTTTTATGTCCTCTATCACGAGGAGAAAAATGCCACGAAATCATGTTTAAAACACCAAAAGAGGATTTTCATCACAATGGATCTTAAATGAAGTAGAGTAAAACTGATTAGTGCAAACTGTGTTCCAGTTTTTCTAACAGACATTTTACGTGACAGCTCTTCATCCTAACAAACCTGACTCACATTTCTGGACTCGCACCCTATAAGTAGTATCTAAAGTATGGGGCATCTGAACAACAGGTTGTACACTACCCTGCATTTTAACTGTCTTTGCAACCCCCGTCTGGTGGAAAAGCCCACCAACATCTGCATTTCCTGCAGTGATACAGAGCAAACCTAAATCCATCCATCCTCATAATCTTGTTCTGGGGAGCCATGGCGAGTGTTGGCCTGCAGCATCTGTGTTTGCTATGAGAGCTTGAACATCCAAACACAAAGGCCCTGAGGAGAGTGGTGAGAGCTGCTGCAAAAACTGCCACCTGCTGATGACTTGGCATAGACCATGAAGGCTAACTCAGACCCCCCCCACCCCCCACACACTATACCTTCAGGCAATAGATGTTAGTGTCTGCTCAGCACCACTGCAAACATTTCTTCATCACCACACGTTTCACTTTTTAATCATTTTTTCATTAGGGTTATATTTATTGATCATATTTTCTCTTCTTTTCTAATTCGTTTAAACTTTTGTTGTTCTCTTTTTCCTTTGCTCCTTGACAAAAGTCGTCTTGACCTTTCAGTTTGAATGAAGAGTTTGAGGTCGTTTGTGTTGACATTTGGATTAAGATGTTTGTGTTGATCTGACTGCTGGTTTGTTTGTCCATCAGACTGTGTTCCATGTTGCAGTTGTTTGCTCAGATGTAACGTTGCTGCCCTTTTCTCTTAAAGAGAAGACGTCTTTTCTTGTAAATGAGTCATGGATTTAGTTTATTATCATTAACTGTTGAGAGGTTCCACCCACTAACCTCTGCAGGAAGTGACCATGATACTTAGGTGGAATTTCATCCTTTTATTAAAAAGTTGGATCAAACTTTTACAGAGTACTCTAGACAGTCACCATGACAGACAAATGCAAAATGGATTCCAGGCAGGAACTGGTTCTGAAACTGGTTCTAATATATCAACGTCCTTATTGTGAAATAATGAATGACTTCATTTGGTTGGAGCATTTTCTATGGATGATGTAACATTCACTCGCTTCAGTTCTCTTATGCATTCAATGTGTATTATGCAGTTATATAACTTAACATGTGTAAGATTTTGCATTTTTTTAATGAATTTTACTCGAAAAAATAGACTCAGCTTTAGAATTGTGTTGCTTAAAATACAGTCAAGTGGAATGATGAACTAAAATTGTTTGACTTTGTCTTTGTAATTAACTTATCTGCAGCAACAGTTTTGTCAAATATTCTGAAAATGGTGAGTTGGAGTGAAAAAAATAAATGACATAAATTCAAGTTGTTGAAAGTAAAAGCTGTATTTACTGACAGTGAAAACAGGCACAACTAATTTATAAGTCTATTACATGGATGATAGATGAAACCTCGAATATGTCTGATTAAGAAATCAAATATGACCTTTCTAATTGAATTTTAAGTTCTAAAATTGAGTGGTTAAAAGCTTGAGAGTATAACTATATTAAAATGTGCACATAAATGTTGCCACTCTTTTTTTATTGGTAGGAAAGCTAACAATGGTCTCTTGAATAACAAAAAAAAGGGAAAAACTCAATGCTGACAAAAGTGAACACTAACTTTCTAAAAATCCTTAAATCTTACATGGAATTGTTGTTCATCCGCATCCTTCAAAAAACAGATGAAAGGAACAGGCCTGAGCAACAATGATGGTACTCTGCGACTGAAAGCAGACTTTCTGACAGCAGGCAGCACATTTCTCAGCAGAATGGTTTGATGGTGTTGAGATTTGATGTAGCCACCACACATTTAACACACCCCGTGACAGATTCAACAATGCAGCCCCAGATCCGTTTTGAGCCCCCTCCATGTTTCACAGTACGGTCAGTCTTCTTCTCTCGCCACGCTTCATTGTTGAGTTAGTGAACATAGAGTCGATGGGCTGCGCCAACAGAGCAGCTTTCCAGGTGGTGTGGTCTAAAATAGTCACACCTGGTTTACGGTTGTAATCGCCACAGTTCCCTTTCAATTGGTAATTATTACCTTCAGCACAATCAGCGATTTTTTTCTCCTCTCAAGATAATTTCAGGTTTTGTCATATTTTGTGTTTAATTATTACTGTGGAGGATTTTCATTAACTACACTTTCAATCAATCTTCTTTGGTTCTGCAAAATTTTCCTCAACTTCAAATTGGCAACAATTTAATATTGTGACAATTGACTTTATAAGAGAAGTGGACTGAGTGAGTGTGACCTCACCTACTTTTTCTTCTGCTCATTTCAAAATGGCTGCTCCCATTAAAACACTTTTGGCGGGAGAACGTTTTGCTAATTTTCAAAACTTTATAGTGACAACTTGTCTATTCTTTTTCGCTGTTTTAAATGATGACTTGCTGTTTTGAAATAATAATAATAAAAAAAGATAGTTAACTCTTTATAATACAGTTACACCATGTTCAAAATGTCTGCATCATTCTTGACACAGAAGGTAAATAAGGTGCTTTTTCCTGAACACTCATGTGAATATTTTAGAATCTTAGACTTACACTGTTATGAGTAACAACTTAATAAATTACACAATAAATCAGCATTTTTTGTAGTTGTGAATTTCATTTAGCGGTTTAAAAGCAACACATTAATTTCCCCCAAATTACAATTTTTTTGTCAATTCTTAGTGGGCTTTACAGGGTTTATAGTAAAATGTAAACCCTTTATCTTACAATTAAAAAGTGTGTTGTGTCGTGCTTTTTATGGAGTCGTACATGTATTTGAGATGGTACCTGAAGGCAGCAGAGATTTAAATCATCCCCTGTAAAAAAAAACAAAAAAACAAAACATTTAAGGGCTCACAGAGGTGATAGTTGGCAAACGTTCTTTTTGTTGATTGACAAAATAAAAGACTGTAAGTATTCATTACTAGAATGTGAAGTTTGAAAGAAACAGGAACAGGGTGTTGAAGGTGAACTGGTGTGACTTAAGATTGTCAGCTAGAATGAAGCAGAAAGTGTTAAAGATAGAAGTGAAACCAGCTATGGAGAATGATCCAGAGACAGGGACACCTGGAAGTGCAGATACGAAGACGCTGAGGTTCTCTTTAGGAGTGATGAAGATAGCCAGGATCAGAAAAGGGTAGCACACAAACCCAGACTTGGAGGAAAAAAGAAGTATAGTGAGTTAATAATAGAGATTTTTTTTAAATGTTCTCTTCCTTAAGTCATTTTGATTAAAAAAAAAAAAGCTTAAATATGTTTCTTTGAATGTATCCTAAAGTAAAAAACGCTTCTGGGTCAGTCTGGTGACAGCTTTTTTGGAAAGAAGGGATCCTTAATGAGAGAAATGACCCAATACTTACAGGGTGTCTCATCTGGAAAGGACGTTTGAATTCTGCAAATTAAAAAGGAAGGGAGGTCCAGTGCTGCCTCTATTATCTCCTTTAGTGAGGGATAACCTTTTCTTAAATTAGATCCATAATCCATCCCATAATGCTTTTCATTCACAACATTGAAGCTTTTGTGGATTAAATGTAAAACCTGTACAGTGAAACTGAACCCACTCAAATAGCTCTTACTGAGAATGTTCCATTCTACTGTCTGTTTTTAACCCTTATTGATGGTTTGTCGTGTGATTTCATGTTTTTGGGGATTTTATGTTTACATGATTCACATGTGCTCTTTTTGTTATCTTTTGTTGTGCATTTATAGTTTAATTTGGATGACACACCATTTAAAAAGATGCTGGAAAGTCAAATTCTGCAAATCCACAGTTCCCCTTTCTCCTGTTTCTTTTTGAACCTCATTTTTATCCTCTGCTTTGACCCATGATGTTTGCCAGAGGTGTTCGAGCATATAGGAGAATGAGATAGGAGTTTTTTTTTTCTTAAAATTCGGATGCACTCATGGGACTGTTTTAAAGGGCAGTTACAATTTCTGTCGTCATCTTGCACTGTCACTCTTATTTCCATTCCTTAAATCTGCTAGAAGGCTGCAGGAGGATTTCAAGGCAGTTGTAGAAGTGTTTTGCGCCAGGCTTGAATTGCAGAAAATGATTGAATCTGTGGAAATGTCCCTCAGCCCAGCATTTCAAAAACTGTTTTCCACAGCATCTAAGTTCTGCAGGTGAGGATCATATTGAAAGCAACCCGTCTTAAGGAAGACGGTGAACATCTGCAATAAAATATTCAAGCTGAACTACAGTAAAGCTATTTGCACTCCAGGTATAAACACATGTTCTAAATGGACATTCTTTAACATGCATATGTGAACATCTTTTTAACATACGGTATTTCCACTAGTCTGTTCCAACTCAACACAAGTGCATGTACTCACAGTTAAAAAAGGCGTGGTGCGAAAAGTCAAAGCTATGCTAATCCCACATATCATCCTTTTTCACCGCTCTATCACGATGTATGAAAGACTTGGTGTCATAGAATTCCGGTCAAACACAAAGCGCAATTATTAATTTGTCCTCCATTGTCGTTTTTGAAGCGGGCACTTCTGTGTATTTCAAAGCACACTACCCATCCGCCATTACCAAATCTGAGTCCCTGATTGGTTAAAATTCAGCTAGTTTGCATTTTACCAGTGAACGTCCAATTTGTGCTCAGAGCAGATAAGATACTTAAAAACTTGCGTAGCAATATGCAAAACGCGAGAGTTCTGTATGCAGAATCCCAAAAAGTGAATTTGGAAATGGCCGCTTAAAAACCAAGTTGAACCAGGTGTTGAGGTGCTCCTTGAATCGCGGAAAATATGGTGAAATATATTGTACTGCTTTGCCAATAGAATCTTCTGGAGATATAAAAAACACATATCCAATTTAGGCCCAATCCGAATTCTTCCCATCTTTCTACCCCTCCATTTGTAGAGGCATTTGTAGTGTCCAAAATAGTATTTTTAAGGTGAACCTTCCGAGAGGACTGATGCAGACCCCTCCGTCGCGAGGGAGTTCACGCTGTGGGTGCGCTCTAAAGCACAGAAGTTTACATTTAAATGTTAGTAAAGAATTTTTAATTTTTCCTCAAGTCATCTCAAGCCATGACCACAGAATCTGTTCCGGAGGACTGTCGGGGCCATCCTTCAAGCTTCATGTTCCTTTTGAGGGTCACCGGGGCCGCTCCTCTTCATGTGTTGGTTCCTGAGGAGGGTCACTGGGACTCCCCTTCACATCTGTTCCTGAGGAGGGGTTCTGATACCCCTCACATCCGTCTGGCTGCAGGAGTTCTGTTTTCTATGCTTTTGTTTTGGTTATAAGGGTCCCTTCGTCATGTGTGTGTTGGGCATCTGGGATCTGCCCCTTTGGTGAGGGGTATTGTCATGATTCTAGGCTTAGGTTTTGTCACGTTCTGCTTGTCCTTTCAGTTTCAGCTAAATAAATATTTTAAGTTTCTGCCACCAAGCCTGGTCTTCTGTGTTTAGGTCCTCCACTACCTCTTCCTGACAACATTGTCATTTGAATTAAAGAATCAAAAGCGTCGTATTTTTTATTTATTTATTTATTTATTTAAAAGTCGAACTAAATAATATTTTTTTATCTTAATTGCAATAAACAATTTTCAAATCAAAAGCCTGAATTGCAAATCAAACTTCCAATTGAATAATGCATTTTTTTAATTGTCAGTTGAGAATTTTATATTAATTTGAATTATGGGTTTAAAAAGATTTCCATAATTATGACACAATATTACTTCAATGTTTTTTTTTCATATGCATGTATAAAAATTAAACTTTATTTATTAACTGCTTTTTATTCTTTGAAAACCGAAGCGCTTTACATAAAAATAATTAAAACACTCATATAAATGTATTTAAAAACAAAAACAGAACATAAAACCATCAACCCACCCAGCTCCCCCAAATACAACCCCAAGATTCATTTATGCCAAATATGATGAGTTAAAGTATTGTTTAAAATCATTTTTTAATCTAATGGATCTTTCATGATATTTATACGTACCTTTCATATCAAAGAAAAATACATTTTCCAAGAATTTTGAATTTCACCTCAGACCCAATTTCTTCAGTTTTTTTTGTAAAGCTCAGACAGGAATGCTGTCCAGCAGTTATGTGAGCAGGAGACAAAGCCAGCTGAGGCCTGATGGTGTCTGACCTTTTCACAGACCATTGCATTGAGGTAAAGGAGGCCAGCATTATCAGGACGGACAGACAGGACAGCCTTAAGATTTTGTTTTTTTCGTTTTTCCCCCAAAAGCTCTGAGGCATAGATCTGAATAAAAAAAGTTCTATTTAACGTAGTTAAATGTTCCCTCATGTGACCCAGACTATGCTCTTAGTCAAAAGTCCATCATAATTTATGTGCTTAAGAGCCTTTCTCAATAATTATTGTCATTTTCTAATATAATGGCGACTCGTGAGGAAAAGAGCAGTACAGCACAGGTGGATCTGGTATCACTGTTTCCACAGCAACACATATTAAATTGCACTGCAGCCTACAGACGGTGAACTTTAGACAGGCGGAGGAACAGGTGACTCAGAGAGCAGGAGTCCTTCCGGGAAAGAACACCTTCAGAAATGGTAAGAGCAACAAAATCCTCCGTCTTTAGCTCTTTTTGTAGTTATTGTGAACATTTCTTCCTTTGAAGAAGTGACTCTATGATGTTGCTTCTCTGCAGGCTAAGTTTCTAACACAAGCTCAAATCAACGGTAAGATTTTACATGTTTTATTTTTATGCTGCTGTGTTTCAGTCAAATAGCAACTGTGATCTCTAACGTTTCCTCTTCAGAGCGTTTTGTAGTCTGCCTGACCTGATGTTAGCAGCCATCTCACTGCTTTCACTTTGTCTCTGCAGAGTTCAAGGAGTGCTTCTCCTTGTATGACAAGAAGCGGAACGGAAAAATAGATTCCAAAGATCTGATCACCGTCATGCGCTGCTTGGGGACGAGCCCCACCTTCAGTGAGATAGACAGGCATCTACAAGTTCACAAAATCGGTGCGTAAAACGAGCAGCTGCTACTCGGGTTTGTAAGTCAAACGAATTGAAGTTTGAAGTCTAAAGTCAATCAGATTTACGGATTTGTAACTATCATAAAATAAAAAAAAGGAAGTGTCTTTTTGTCTCAGCACAAGAAACAGATGCTTTGTTTTTAGTCATTTCAGTAATTAAATTGAAATTTCTGGTTCTTAAGTTGTAAATGAACCTTGAAAGTAGCAGAGAAAATTAATTTGTTCGCTTTAATGAATTCATACAAGCAGAAAAACAGTGTACTTTAACACAATAGTAACAAAAGATCTGTCGTCTAAAGACCATTTTTGATCTGAAGTCTCTTTGTAAACTAATTCTTTTTACTTCAAAACAAAAAAGTAAATGTGTGGCCTCGTGGAAGAGTGTCCGCCTGGAGAATGGAGGGTCGTGAGTTCAAATCCAGTCTGAGTCATACCAGTCCCTCCATGCTTTACACTCAGCATTCAGTATTTGCGGGGGTTAAACTGCCAAATTGTTCCTGAGCGCGGCTGTGTCTGCAGCTCACCGCTCCCCCAAGGGATCAAATGCGGTGAACGAATTTCACCCACCTAGATGCGTGACACCGAATGGAACTTTAACTTGACTTAAGTTTTGTCAATGAACTCTGTTTTCAGATAAGAAAGGTGAGCTGGACTTCTCCACTTTCCTGACGATGATGCACAGACAGATGCAGCAGGAGGATCCCGGGACGGAGATCCTGGAGGCTTTCAGGATGACAGACAAGCAGAACAAAGGAACCATCCAGGCGTCTGAGCTGAAGGCTAAACTCACCAAGCTGGGAGAGAAACTCTCAAATGCAGAAGGTAACTGCTGAGTGACGCTGGCCGTCCGCTCAACTAATGCGGTTGTATTAGCATCTGCGGTTAGGAGAAGCACATTTTTAAAAGTTATTCATTTAAGGAATTAGTCAGTTTAACGCAAATTTTTTAGTAACGTTTTTCACCTGCTGGTCAGAAGGGTCAAGAAAGTTATTTTATCTTTTACCACAAAACCATTAAGACTTTGCATGTTTTTTTTTAACTATTCCTGCAAGAAGGGAGACTGCAGAATCAGCGACAGACAAAACCAAAAATACTCACAAGTAATTTTTTTTTTTTTTTTTTGCAAACATAAGTCAAATATTGAGTCTTTGGCTCCAAGTTTTAACCACGTCTTTTGTCAGTAATCTCAGGTAAGTGTGATAGAAGATGTCATGTTTGACTTTCTTGCATTTTTAATTCAAGTGAATTTGCTGCAGCAAGACGGTATCAGGGCTGCACGGTGGCGCAGTGGTTAGCGCTCTTGCCTCACAGCGAGAAGGCCCCGGTTCGAATCCCGGCTGGGACCTTTCTGTGTGGAGTTTGCATGTTCTCCCCGTGCATGCGTGGGTTTTCACCGGGGACTCCGGCTTCCTCCCACCGTCCAAAAACATGCTTCATAGGTTGATTGGTGACTCTAAATTGCCCCTAGGTGTGACTGTGAGAGTGAATGGGTGTGTGATTGAGGCCCTGCGACAGACTGGCGACCTGTCCAGGGTGTACCCCGCCTTCGCCCTTCAGTAGCCGGGATAGGCTCCGGCACCCCGCGACCCCGAAAGGGACAAAGCGGTCACGAAAATGGATGGATGGATGACCACAAAATCATGTTTCTACATGGTAAAGGGGGACTTTGTGGTTCTCATGGTGTTTTTTTCAATTTTTATATTTGATTTATTTCCAACATGTAAAACATTACAAAAAACAACAACAAAAATCAATGCAATCACTTTTTATAAAAGGTCACAAACCAAATTCAATAAATACACGTTTTAAAACAGGACATGCGAAGCAAATGTTTATTTAAGCCTATCCCTGTCTTTTTCTAGTAACTTAAATAAGTTACAATATATAAATCTAAATAATACAACACAATACCGCACACTGATACACACACACACTCGTCCTTACTGTTCGATTTATTGGTTGTTTGAAAATACCAAACCCCCTCAGTGAATAATCTCTTAATCTCACTAAACTGTTTCTGAATATTATGGGGTATTGTTAGCTTTACGGAGACGTTTTGCTGCATACAAATAAAATAAATCAAATAAATGTATTAATATAGAACTAAGAAATAATATGTTGCTATGATCAGAGTATACAGCATTATGAGCAGTCTTTATTACACGTTTTTAATGGATGGATGATGGATAATCTTGTACTGACTGCCAGTCTGTCGCAGGGCAAAGGACTTCATTCTTGAGTGTTATCTAACAAAAATCACTTGCTGTCATCTCTCATTCATTTGACTTCTTGATAAATTATTAAAGCCTCTGTTGAAGTTTTTTGTGTATTTTTACATTTGATGGACAAATTTGGGCAGTAATAAGGCATCCGAGAAACTTGTTGGATCTCTATTAAATGTGGACTGACTTCTTGCTCAAAGTTCAAGAAGCTGCAAATGTTCTTAAAACATTATTACATTTCTATCAAGTGAGAGGATCTATTCTCTTACAATGAGGATGCAAGTTCACCAAAAGAGCAGGGAAGAAAAATTGAAAGAAATCTAATTTATTCAGTAGTCAAGGTTAATTAATAAAAAAATCACATTTTAGCTAGAAAATCAGAAGGAAATCATTCATGTGTGCTGTCGTTGAAATGGGAACCTAGTAGAGCTTAATGAGTCGGTTGGAGATTTAAATTAGAAGAATAAGACTTGGATGTTGAGTTTTTTTTTTTTTAATAATGTAGAAAGGTATAAACTTTGTTTAAAAAACAGGATTTATTTAAAACAATCATTGGGCGTGTAAGGTTTTAGAACTCGTAAGGATTGATCGGCACGTCAATCAAGGACCAAAACTTTTATAATGTCTCTTTTTTATTTGGCCTCTCAAACAGCTGCTGGTTTTCTTCTCTCTGCAGTGGATGAACTCTTCAGGGAGGCAAACGTCAGGCCGAACGGAGTCATCAACTATGAAGAGTTCACCCGAATGGTGACCCTGCCACCAGTCGATTACTGAGTTTTCAAAAAAAAAATCATCATTCAAAAATGTCTCAAAATTACAAAATAAAAGCATGGACTAATGTTCCATTCTTTGAATTTTTACACATACATATGTAAATAATCTGATGTGTGATTTGTTGAAAAAATAAAGTTTAATTCCCGTGAACTAAGTAGTGATAGTTTTTTTTAATACTATACCAGCAGTCTGTCTGAAGAACGCTCCCACTGCGATTGCTGCATCATTTCCCAGCTTGGGTTGAACCAAAGACTCTCACAAATAAGAACCAATGCCTCCCTGCTTGGCACTCAGCATTTAAGGTTGGATGGTGGGATTAAATAACCAATGGGAGCCGAGAGCAGCCGCGACTGCAGTTACTTCTCCCTCCAGGGGATGGAGGGGTTTATATGCTGCAAACAAATTCTGCACACACACATAAACTGCTGTGTTCATATAAAAACACTCAACTTCCTTCCCTCTTTTTCTATTTTGCTGTTTTCAAAGTTTTTGCAGCTTGCTCACATCCATGAATTAAAAGCGTTATAGAAGTTTTAAATCTACATCATCATAAAAACTTTATTTTTGTAATATTTTCCTCAAAAACTGAGATAAAACTGAAATAAAGATTCTTATTATATTTATTTTGATTAATTATTATTATTTTTTCCCATCTTTAATCACTTTTTTCCCAAATATATTAATGTTCTCTAACAGGACGTACGTTAAAAGGTTTACTAGAAAACAAAAGCTCCTATTAATTGTCCTTTTCTTTGTATTTTGTAAAAAACAAAAGAAAAATGCTTTATGATTGCACAAAAGATAAAGATAATTTTTCCCACTGTTGTCAAATATAAGTCTCCAGTGTTTAAGCATACACTGAAAACATATTTATGGTTTTATTGTACATGGGCTGTATTTTTGTCAAGCAGCAGATAAAATAAACCCCACAGGGAGCAAAGAATGGAGCAACAATATCAACATCTGCTGTTCACAAATGTAAATGTATATTCTCCAGAGCCTTTCTGTCAAGACTAAAGATAACCCAAACGTGTCTATCTGCTACATATTTGGAATATCATAAAAAATATTATAGTCTGGATCCTAACACTGTCAGATATAACTGATAACTTGTCAATGAATTTCAGATGCATCTTTGTGCGGAACATTTTGTAGATTTAGATGTTGTTTGTTTGAATTCATATTTGGAACAAATGTTTTCTGCTTCATTCAGATCACATTTCTGTTCATTTTATTACAAACCCTGGAGACAATTTACAACCAAATTTCCCTACCTTTTACCAAGCAGCATGTTACAGATGTTTTATTTAAAGCCTCATGTGTGTTGTTGGCTTCAATAATAACCCCTCTCAGCAACATTTCATGAATGATGTCACGCATCGACGCCTTGGTGGTTGTTCTCTGCGTGAGTTCTGCTCTGGCGTGTGCAAAAACACACATGTATTCATCTTCATAAGCATCGGAACACATCTGAGGGATAATGACATATTACATCAAGTATTCAAAAATTGAAATCAAAATACTGACTTTAAAAAAAAAAGGAAAACTAGAGCTATAGCTAAACGAGTCATGATGCTGCTAGCTCAAACAAAATGAGATTGCAGACGGATGTCATGCACTAAAATGGCTGAAGTTATGTATATAATAGTAGTATCCTTCTTGGTTTCAAAACAGTAAATGTATAAATGTATTTTTTAAGAACTTATTTTCCTTTTGACTGCACTCCCTTCTCATTGTGTACATGTAAGACTCCTGTGGGAACTGCAGTAATATAATTTAGTTAAAGCACTAAACCGTCAAGGTTCTATGGCACGCAGGTGCTACCCGCCCCCGCCCTCACTGCCCCGCTTTGACCTGCCCTCTTTGGCTGAGCAGCTGCTACATGAGCCTCATCCTCCCCCTCTCCCCCTGCCACCTTGGTTGGAGCTGCACAAGACAAATAAAAAAATTAAATAAATAAAAACACTTTTTTTTTCAAAATTGCATCTTTTCTGTTGGTTTTATGTCCATACCACTTTATGTTCTGGTCACCTGGAGGTGACAAACACCTCTATGTAGGTTTTAGAAGAATCGGCAAAAGTAAACTTTTGTATTTCCTTGGCCAACTGAAGTTTTTTAGTAACCACAACAACATTTTTTATATGTTCTTGCAACACATTCTCATCCCCAAGTCGTCACATTTATGTTGGGTTAAGGACCCATTCGCCTCACTTTTTACATTTTGGTGTCCCTAACTCGTTGTTTTTTGATGTGCTGCTCCCATTAAATTATGGGTCCCAACCTCCGGGCTGTGACCCGGAACCGCAGGTCCAGTACCGCGACACGCACTGATACTCTAGCCCAAAACCAGCACCCTAACCTGGTAATGGTTTGCATCTGGTACCACGTCTGGGGTGGTTTGCGGTGGGTACCTTGTATGGTACCGGGGTGAGTCCGTTACCTCATCTGGTACTGTGTCCAATACCTCCTCATGAGGGTTGCGGATCCTTGATTTTAAGAACAGCCAGCACGTCAAAAAACAAAAAGTTAGGGACACCAACATGTAAAAAATGACATGGAGGGGTCGTTAACCAAACGTAAATATGTGACAACTTGGGGATGAGAGCGTGTTGATTCATATAATTTCATTCATCTTGAGCCAGGGATTTATGTATTTCATTTTTACAATATTCTGGTAAAAATATGTGAGCAACCGGGGTACGTCACTTTTGTGAGCATGCCACGCTTATGATGTTCAAAATCTACAACTTCAAAATCCAACATTTTTTCCACGTGATGCTGAAGGAGTTAGGAAGAGATACAGTGAAATCCTTTGGAAGGGTTTAAATTTGTAGCTTGTACAAAATGGAACTTTTAAAATTCAAGATAGCGGCCTCCTTCTGAAGTAAAATTTCAACGAAACTTCAGTTGTGATTAAAGACTTAACCTGGCAGTGAATGTTTAAACTGTCGGGAAGATTTGCTCAGACAAAAATATGATAATTTCTCAATTTCACATTTTGACACAAAATGGCTGCCAAACCATCAGTCCTGTGGCCATTCCATAATAATTTTAAAACTTCACTAAACTCAAAATTCATTTTCATGGGTGGTAGGGATGAAATCTTTTGCTTAAACAAGCAGTAAAATAAAAATAGAACTGAAAAAACAATGTGGTCCTTGTTGTTCAGAACTGCTGCAGAAATCATAATATAAACCTATGAAAGTTGCAAAAATTCCCAAAGTAATGTCTTTTTACTCTTTAGTCAGTTTATTAACTGCTGTGGTTTAGACCAATTGTTTTTTTCCACTTGTATTTGCAAGCCAGCCATATTTTCTGAGAAAATCCACAAGAAACTGCATGAGATTAAAACTAAAAGGGAGAATAAAAACAGAGTAAAATGCTTTAGTCAGCACCGTCAGACTGCTAAGTGGATCCGAGCGGACAGGAAGAGGAAGTTTAAAAACAACAAGTGATGCAGAGCAAAGATTAATCTGTCTATTCCACAGTACACCTCCGAACAAATGTAAGCCATGGTGACAGAACAAGGACATCACCTGCTGCCATAACGGCTTTTATGTTACTGCCGTCTTTCTGACTCTTCTATTGTTGTTGGAATGGGTTTTCGTAGGCGCTCCTATGGAAGGTTAAAACCCTCAAAAATCAATATCCTACAAACTTAAATTTTAAAATGTTTTTTCAAGTATTCATGATTCAAAACTTAAACACGATTTTCATTGTGTTCACTGTTTTTATGATCTTCAGGTGAAGCTCTTATCTTTTCATTAAATGCTTAGAGTCACACACATCAATCTTTTGAAAGCATGGAAAAATGTTATCGTTTTATTTAACAGAAAACCTCAAGGTGTATAAGTAAAAACTAATAAACGGAGTGTAAAGCACAAACCTTTCACTTCATTCTTAATCAGAATAAAGATGAAAACTATGACACTTTGAAGTATTTGGCCCTGCACAGAAGCTTTTGCATTAATAATAGCCAAAGTTTTTTCAATGAAAAAAAAATGCTTTTGTCTTCAGTACAAAGGTACAAATGTAATTATAAATGTTTGAATGGAAGTAACTCAGTTTGAAAACTCTACAGTTAAAGCAGGATTTTCTATTTCCCTACAGCAGCTTTATGTCCAGATTCTACATGTCACAAAGGGGCAGACCGCTGGTTCCACGTGCAGCAGGTTAGTTCATACAGGAACTAAGCACAGCTAAAAGTCCACAAAGCTAAATCAGGGTCAGACAGACAGAGGTCAATCAGGAGCATGGGAGCATCAAAGCAGAGACTAAAGCTGTCAGGGTCCAGGTGAGGGTTGGTCGGTCGGGCAATCAGAGGGTCAGTTACACAGAAGATCAGGTCCAGTAATGCAGTCAGGGTGGCACAAACAATACTTCACACTGAGCGAAGCTGTGTGAGTGCTTAGGTCCTGTGGGTGATTGGTAATGAGAGTCAGCTGAGCGGCATCTGGGGAGTGTGCGTTGTGGTTGCTGGGAGATGTAGTGTGTTCAGAACTCTGGAGAGCCCTCCCACCGGTGACCAGAAGGGAAGACAGTGCTGACTCCTGACAAAACTTCAAACCGGTTTGTTATTGCTCATGACGCAAGGCCATTGGAAGGAATCGTCCCAATAGCTGTGACATGTGGCTCCATCTGATGACATCATCATCGCGTGCCTGTTACGTTATTTAACCAACACTTATTTTGAGTGATTACAATATCATCATCATCATCTTTATTTATAAAGCGCTTTAACACAATTTTAAAATTGAAACAAAGCGCTGAACATTAAAAACTAAAAAGCGTAATAAAACAAATGTAATAAAATAAGTGAATAAAGATAAAAACAACATAATAAAAGGTAAGAACATGATAAAAGAAAACACAGAAGGTAAAAAACATACAATAAAATTTGAAAGTAATATGTGATGGCGACTCAAATTCAATTCAGAAAACGTTTTGAATTTCACATCAGACTATTACTGCTATTACTGCATTCTGACGACAAGAGGAATTAGGCTTCATTACATTCTGACCAAATTTAGATCTGCAAATTTACTTTCTGATGCAACT
>NC_050514.1:5759040-5773484 GCF_002922805.2 Oryzias melastigma
CCCCCCCCCCCCCAAAAAAAAAGTGATTGATGCCACCTTGATTGTCTGCACCATATATTAACCACAAATCTAATCATACATGTATTGTATTTTTTGAGTGCATGTCAGATTTTTTTGCATGGCTGCAAAAAGTGATCAAGCCATCATTACAGGCAAATGAAACACTTTGAATTTATAGTCATGTGACCATACAGTGTGGGAGAATGTTCTAACAATGTTCCCTTTGTATTATTCCAATGTAGAAAGATAACAGTGAGCTGAACTTTATGAAACTAAAATGTGAATGGAAATTGATTCTTGTTTTCTTGTTTTTTCACATATTTAATTAACACTTAATTATCTTGCAAGAAACACAATTGTTCCAGAAAACTTCACCTGCACTGTTCAGTACCAGGTATTTATCTCTGAGTCACACTTATTGAGGTTTTAACTAAAAAAGGTCCTGGATCAAGAAAACAAATCTCAAAGGTCCCTATATATCACTATAAATTAAATGCCAAAGCGCTGAAAGGCTGGAGGCAATCATGTCATCAGACTTGAAAATTAAAAACAATGCTTAGGAGTTTGTCACAGACAATCAGAAGTGAAACTGTCCTACCCTCGTATGAAGTACACCGTGCAATAGGGAGGCAATACGATTGATCGAATGAAATATAACACTTAAGACGTAAGATTTTTTCTGCCAATTTACAAAAAATGACATCAAACAAACTTCAGTGTGAAACTTTATTTCCCTTTGTTTGACACAGTCAGAAAACATGCTCACATTGATACATCCTTTAATGAAGTGTTTAATCAGTTAATGAAATGGTGCCATACAGGGCACTGGGCCTGCCAACACCTGATATTTAAAAAGTGTGTAGCCTGTGCGGCTTCTAGCACCAAGGAGTTCCTGCAGATTGTTTTTCACATTTACTGATGTCATTACAGTTTCTGCTCTTTTTTTAGCATGCACAAGTAAAAACAAAGTGTAATACACAGTATTAACTGATACAACACTGTTATGACAGCCTCTTCTCGCTGCAGTAGAAATTGCACAGCTTGTCCATTAGCTGAAACGCTTCCTAAAATTGTGAGACTACAAATGTAAAAAAAAAATATGAATCTTGGGTTAAATTATTTTTCTATCTACACAAAAAAAGACATCAATGCTGACTGAATATCAGAAAGACATATAAAGTCTAAAGTCTGTATGTAAGTCAGTGCAAACTTGCACCTGATTTTCTAACCACATGCACTGACTTCAGTCAGCAAAATAACACTTTCAGTCCATTTAGCAAATTGTCATTGATTAAGATAAAAGATGAGTGTTCTTGGCAGGAAAATTGAAGGGTAGATGCAAATAGAAAAAGGAATTAACTTTCAATGTGAATTATCAAATGTGAAAAAAGACTGTGGGCCCATTTTTGTTTTTTAGACACTGGCTATCCAACTCAAAGGTGTTAGAGCTTTTGGATGATTTAGAGTCTAATTACCACGATGGTGGTCATGGTAACTAGAACTGAAATTAGGTTTCTCTGTCCTCCTCTTATCTCATACATCATATTTTTACGTAAAAATGTTTTTCCCTCCTTTGCTCTGTGCTTCACTGCACTTAAACACTAGATTTAGACTGGTCTGTCACATGTCAGTTAGTTAACATTTTCTCCATTGCATCTCTGGTTGTGTTCCCTTGCTTCCAGAGGAGCGACTTGTCGTGCCACCCCGTATCGACTAGCTCATCTAAAACTTTGGCAATAGGGCCCCGTGTCCTCTCCTTCCTCACTAAGTCCTTATAAAATGCACATTTTGTGTCATAACTGTTTTTTTTTATTTTTGTACTTCCAAAATCAAAGTTTTGTTAACATCACCTTAAACCTAAAATAACATTTTGTAGACTTTTATTTTGAAAGCACAATAGCAGCTTTTATTTTGAAATCCAGACTTGTTTCCCATTTCTCTGGTTTCTTACTAGAAAATCAATCTGTCAATGAACTGAAATTAGAACTCCTTATAAAGCTTGTGTTGTGTTGTGGAGAGATGGACGTCAGACGCAGAGATGATATTCCGATTGATTAATGATCAATTTTTTTGTGTTAACGCACCATAAATTGTCATTTCTACACTGCTGCTTGCTTCCATTACGGTTGGTGGAAGTGATTTAGTCTATCACTTCAAAATCCTAAACAAACTACACATGCAACCTGAGACAGGAGGTGCAATAACACAGATGGCCTGATGACTCCTGAACCAACTTCTATCATTAATCCCTCTAAATAATAATAAAAAATGGCTAGTTTTGTGGGGTTGAATTCTTTAAAAAGATGATCAATATATTTTTAAAAGCTTCTCTTAATGACAATATATTTTAAAAAGCCAGCTGAAATGAAAGTAAGTTTTTATTTAAAAACCAAATTTGGGTCATAAGGATTTGAAACCCAAATAAATAAAACAACTGGAAAATTTAAAGCTGAAATATTGTTGTTAGGCTAAAAAAAATTAAAGTGCCGGAAACTTTCTTCAATTCTTATATAAACTCAATTGTTTTCAGCCCCAAATTTTCTGTTTTTACAGGGTAACCAAAGTCTACATCAACTTTTTCTGGCTGTTGACCTCTATAAATGTGACTTTAATAATGCTGCTTGTTGGTCCTCAACACATTTTTGACAATTTGAATGTTAATGTTTAAATCCTGTAATTATGGTCAAAAAACATCTGTGTGCTGCCCCCTACAGGTTGAAGCGAGGTATTACAGTTGAATTTTGTGATTGGTCAACTGGTTTGAGTCCCTCATCATTTCAGAGGTTTCATGTCATCATGCTCTCCAGCACTAGTATAAAAGCCCCGCCCATCTTTAAACGCTAAACACTGACAGTTGTGGCACACTCACACCGACCGTGGCCGAGGCGTCAAATTCGCGTCTGCCGCCTCTGCTTTGACGCCTGTCAGATTTACTGCGCAACGCCTTGACGCCCCTGCTGCGGACCAACCAACAAAGTTATTCTGGAATTCATTCGTTGCCACATAATAGAGGATGTTGAGCGAGTATTTTATATGTTTTGGAGAGCTCTACAAATGCATCAGCAAGCACATCGCTGTGTTTGTTTTCACCAGATCTTTCAGAGTCTCTCCGGGTTCTGTGTGCTTCACTTGTGCAGCAACAGCTGCACCTGAGGGTTGTTTCAATTGTTACTTCCGTCTGTTCATAACCAAAATCCTCGCATCAAGCCGCCATCTTGAATGTTTATTTCTACTCTTTGATCTAGTTGCTGAAAACATCACATTCCCAAAGCTGAGTTCCTGATTGGTTGACGCCGCCGAAAACGTGCCACGCCACGGCAGATCGTGTCTTTACATTGAATTAACATTGAAACTTGACGCCTCCGCTGCGCCTGCTGTGTTCGGTGTTTAAAGCATCACTAAAGTTCACCCATGACGTCCAGAGCTTTGGAGCTCACTCTGCGATGCTGATGCAGAGAGTGGCGGAGCTTGCTTGCTCACTAAAGCGGCCCTTAGAAAACTGGATGGCCAGCAGACAGAGAGCCGCTGAGGGATGGGGAGGCAGCCTGTTTGGGACTCCTGAACTTTATGGATTTTTTTATTTTATCAAGACAATACTAAAAAGAACCTTTAGTTACTTCCAACTTCCATGTCACTGTCAATCACAGATCCAGGCCACACCTTCCCTGCTCAGCCCGCTTCCCCAAGCCCCACCCTCCTTTTTTTCAAATCTGGGTGAGAATGGAGTCTGACTCAAACTGTCTCATTGTGTTACCCTTTAGGTTTCAAAACTCAAAATTTTGTTTGAAAACTTTTTTTTTCAGTTTCAAATCTGAAAGTTTCAGGTTTGAAACTTTTGGCCACTTTCTGGTGTGTGGGGGCGGGGCTAACATGAAGGACCAATCAAAATCCATAATTATGGAAAGCTCACTCAATGACTGTAGAAATGCAGAAAGCTTCATACTGTATTTTTTTTATTAGCTTAATACCAATATATCCATTTAAAGTTGTATTATTTGGGTTTCAAATCTTTATGACCCTGATTTGACTCCAAATTGGGCAGAAATTTATTTCACATTTCAGTTTCTGTTAGCTTGAAGGAAAAATTATTTAAGATTTCATCCTAGATTCCAAATGTTTTAGCTCTTTAGTAAAACTAATCTCAGACGTGATATGAGTGCATCCTTAATATAGGTTGGTTGCCATAGCAATAAAGCCCACAACAGACCTCCCGGTTGAGGTGAAGAAAACTGTAGATGTGAAAGAGACACTATGGTGGTGAGTGCAGTTTCCTTTGTAAGGATGTGCTGGAGCGGCATCACAGCCTTTTACCCGTTCAAACACACTGAACAAACACATGGAGATGGCTGCTTCTGTGTTTCAGGATGCTACAGAAACTCTGGAGATGGTAGAAAGGGGTTTTTCTTTTTTACACAAGCTGCTTAAAAACAACAGAAACCACCACAGTTTGTCTTCAGACTTAACTGCTAATGATTCAAATGCGGTTCTGGTAAACAGTGACTCCTAAATCTGGCCGCTCAGCCAGAGAAGAAAAGCCACTTACTGGTAAAGACATAAGAAGAGTTACTGCGCTCACAAAATCTTCCAAGCTCAGAAAAATGAAAATAGACTGCAGACAGGTGTCACCGTTCCCCATTGCTGAGTGCAATGCATGACTGTCTGTTTTGCTGGAGGTAGTGTAAGGCATCTGTACGGTAGATTTGTAATGCTCTGAGTAGCAAATGCTTCATTTTTCTGCTGCACTTTCCCGTAATGGCTGACTCTGTGGGTCACGTTTATTAATGGGCTCTTTCTACCCATGAGCAACAAAAGATTTTAGCGCAAAAAGCAGAACTTTTCAGCAGCTTAATGAGAAAAGAAGTTTTTTTCTCTTCCCAGGGGCAAAAGCTGTAATTTTGTGATGTATTTACTCAAATCATTAAGGTAATCTTTACCTGCAAAAACCTGCTCGTTACTTAAAGATGCTGTGATCTTTAAAAAGGAAATTTTTATCAAAGGGAAAAAGTCTAAGAATCTGACCTTACTTTGAAGCAGGGAGACCTTTGAGGAAGCACTCTGAATGCTGATTGCTTTTACTATTGACTTTTGTAACTTGTTGACTCTATTTGTTTTTTTTGGGGGGGTCAGGAAATAATGCAAATAACCTCAAATTCACGTGTCTAAAAAACAATTAAACAATTGAAAAGGGAAAGGGCTTGCAGCAAATGAATGATTGTTTTCTGTGTGACAAAGCATCTCTGCAGCACTTCTTTTTTGCCCTTCATAACACTTGTACCACATCTTGTCTAAATTACTGTTCAGCTGTCGGTTCAAAAAGCCCTAAAGGTTAGCGAGTGGTGTGTCTACAGCTGTGTTAAGCTCTTGTCTCTCATAACGCCATCATTTCTGTCAGACAGACGTCGTCAACTGTTGTGGTATAGAAGGTACAAATATTTACATTCTGTTTTTGCATATTAATGGAAAGAAAAATCTCATAGAATCTCGACAAGTCTAAGTCAGGAGAGGGCTCGGGGTAACAGATTGTTCTGTCATTGTTATCCTGCGGTGCAAAGATGAAGGATGGGAGGAGCGCCTCAGCGGCGAGCCGTGCTGCTGGAAAGCTGGATGCAGGTCTTGCAGCACTGGGATTGGACGTTGGAGAGGTGACAGCGGCGGAGCAGGCGGAGAGTGTGACAGAAACGAGGAGTCAGGCGGTCACGAAGACAAACTGCTTCTGTGAGGATGACAGGCAAAAGTTTCAGTTTAGTAAGCGTTAAACCGGGTATTTGCCATGGGTTTTTGAATGCACATTTAACTCATGGTGTTCACACTGAACAAGCAGGGAGGGACTTTTTCTTCTTTTTCTACTGCTTAATAGTGAGTGTCCTTCACCTACTGTTGGAAAAGGCTTGGTGTAAAATCTTGGAACAAATCTTTAAATTTGGGCACAAAACGGAAACAGTTTGGTTCATTGCCATATATATAGGATCCTTAAAATGGCGGATATGAATTACCATCATATCAGGAGAGTGGCCTTGATTTAAATTTATTTGAAAAACAGACACAGATGCCGTCAGGCTTGTCGCTGTGTCTGGGTTCACAAGATAAACCAAAACCATACGTCATGTGTTTTGTCAACACATTGTGTCCCCAACTCGTCGTTTTTGACGTGCTGGCTGTTTGTAAAATCAAGGGTCCCCCACCCTCGGGACGCGGTACCAGACGTGGTAATGGATCCAGTACCGTACCTGGACTCATCCGGTACCCAAACCCAATACCGGTACCCTAACCTGGCACTTGACACAGGAGTGAGGTTTATAATCAATAAATCCCTGTTGTGACAGTAAAATCTGCCCAACACAAGAAGCTCTCAGCCCACATCTGTTGGCTCAGCTGTTGGACAGGACAAGATACATCCACACCACCCTCTGCAGTCAAGTGCCAGAGGGTGGTGTGGATGTATCTTCAGAAGTGGAAGTGTGTACAATAAAAAAGGCCAGATGCCACAGCCAGGTTTTCTGCTATTATGATTTAATGATATTCAGCAATATGAATACTAAACTTAAAGTTTTTTTTAAGAGATTGCGTTGAGTATAACACAGACTGAATTTGAAGTGCTAATTGTAGCATCATCAGCTGCTATCTTATTGGAAAAAAATCAAGTTGTTCTGTCTTTGAAGTTTGGAATGAGGTCAGCAGAAATCAATACAGCATTTTCGGATGAGTAATAAGATTATTAAAACCCAGACTTAATCCCAATGAATACAATTTGCTTTTTTTGGATAAAAACACAGTCACCATCAGTGTGTGATTGGGTGACTGTGACTGCAAAGCACTTCTCGGAAGGTACAAAAAGTGCTATCCAAGTATCATTTACTATTTAAAAAGAGGTGAAAAGGGGCATTTCAGGAGACAGCTGGTCCAAACAAATGCTAATTTTGTATTGATCTTATAAAAAACACGTAGGTTGTGCAACATAAAGCAGCTCACTGTTATGCAGATCAGTTAAAGGATTAAATGTGAAAATATAAGAGCCCATTGAAAACCGAACAAATATCAATACACACCTGCATTTAAGTGTATTAAACAGGAAGGACAAACACAGCATTAGCCTGCTAAATATAGCCGACAGTGTAAAACGTATGAAAGGACTTTCAGCGCTAATGCTGCACTTTAGGAGAGAGCAGACTGTGAAGCCTGCAGGTTAATTTATTCCAACAAATACTAACAGATATTTCTGAGAAGAAGCCAATCTATGCAAATGTGTTTAAATAGTCAAAAGATGTTTTCAGAAAATATTGTTTGCATAAAAATGTATTCTTGAATGCTGAATAATAAATGGAGATAAACTGAATCTTAAAACATTTGCTGCACTTAATCTTTTTGAAATGCTAAATGACAGTAGAGCGGCAGTTGAAATGTATTTTTATTTTTTGTTTTCTCATATATTTCAAACACTCGAAAGACTCTTTCATTAATATATTTCATTAAAAAGAAAAATGGAACCAAAAAGACATTTTTGAATATATTTTATGCTCCAAGATAAATGACTCCCAACCTGACAGGTTCATGCAAATATTTGCATCCGTAATTACTTTTTTGTCTGGTGAATGTCTTCTCCTACACACACACGCAAACACACACAAAGGCAGCAAACAAATTACCGTCAGTTTACCATGAAAGATTTTGCTGGCCCTGCCATTCTTATGGTTGAATCTTCGAAACGCACAACCCAGTGCCAACACCATCTGCCATGCCAACAGCATTATGGTTACGTCCTCAGAAGCTGCTCAGGGCTTGCAGCTTCAAATCCAAAATCTCAGCTCCGTTTGCATCCATGTGCTAAACCATGCAGAAAACATCAACTGCCAGCATCTTGTAGCCTGACGACACAACACAATCACAAATCTGCAGGCGCTAGGATTGAGACACACAATATTAGAAAATGAATTATTGAGTTATGTTGGAACTTTTATTTCGTACGCTGTGTTCACACCGTACTCGGAAATGGAAGTTAAAGCGTCCACTTCCAATGAAAAGTCTATGTAAATACGCGTCAGCGACGTGAAGTTAGAGGAGGCAGATGAGACTGTGCCTCACCAGCAAAATACAGCTTAAAAAATGCATACATTAAATAAGATGAATATAATTTTTCATTATTAAAAATAAAATATTATTTTTTAGACATGACTAATCTTTGTCTGTGTGGGTTTTCAACAAAATTTTACTGTTTTACTATTGTGAATCAAATGGTGAAACAGCTACTCTGTAGGGTTCATATGTTTGTGAATCAGACTGATGACGTCAGTACCTCACCAGTCGTTTTGGACTCTATGTACAAAATGTGTGGCCATGGAAGGCACATTGAAAGTTAAACCAGTTGAACTTTGACCAAAAAGGGACTCGGACTTGGTAGTGACGTATGGGTGGTGTCCTTTTCAAAACACGGATGCACCAAACCATTTGAAAATTGATCATGAAGGAGAAATTAATAGTTGTGGTTTGTGCCCAGCTGGAACTATATGACACCAAATCATTCATATATTGGAGTAAAGGTATGAAATGAAAAGTTTGGAGCAAGATTCACAAGATTTTTAGTGCTATGACCTTTTGTACCAAACCCTTTCCAACTGTGAGTACCTGCGTTAGTATCAGGTAGCAACAGTCCAGTGCCGCCGATCCTACATGTTCTCCAACCAACCAGCCATTGAAGCTCTATGTTGGCCAAGCACACCTGATCCAGGTAATCAGCAGAAGATAAAGCAGGAAAACAAGCAGGAGGGTAGTCCCCAAGGACTAACTTTGGACCCCCCTGGTCCAGTGTAAACACCACATGCTAAAAGCACGTTCACGAACGTTTAGCATGTTTTTGTCCATGCATTGAATGCCTGGTGTGTGTGTGTAGCATTAATGATGCTTTAAGGGCGACAAGGGTAAATATTTACCAGCTTCTAGCATGTGCAGGGGATTTTATGATTTGCACAGCTCGGATGCATACAAGCGTGAATTAAACATCATCCGATAAGAGTCGCTGGACTCAAGCGGATGTTTGTTTTTCCGCTCACTTCCCAGATGCTTATGCGTCTGTAACCAAACCCTGCTGAATTATGATACACCAAGTAATATTCATTCATCTGAAACATTCAAGTTCAAGCTCCCTTTCCCCAACATAAGCACCCTCATATCATTTTATATCAGGAACTGCACTATGTAGTGGCCTGGCTGTCAATCATATTTCACTTTGCCTCCATTTCCAGGCAGTGAATGGAGAGGGAAGATGACTTGTGGGATCCACAAACAGAAAAATACACTTCAGCGCTCTCGGCACAGTAAACATCTGAGCCCCTATAATCACTGCTCCACCCTGTGGGTTCACAAAGCTTTGCATTGGCTTTGTGTGAACGGAGCTGAGTGGCAGAATCAGTGCATGGAGGATCTCATTTAAATTACATTCTCATTACAGAGACAGAAGGAGCAGGGACCTTGGTGGGAATTGCAGAGAAGCTTTAAAGGGCCCTGCTCGAGCCCAAGCAAATACTGAAATGCCTTTACCTCCTAATGATGCTTTAGAGCTTTAGTCAATGATGGTGAAAGAGTTGATGTCAGATGGGCAAATTGTGCTCACTTTAAATAGAGGTTTATGAAATAAGTTAAAATCAAACTCAGATGCTACGTTCACACTAAATGTGGGTTCTTTAGCATATGGAGTTCACACTGGACCGCCACTACTTGATACTACTAGTACTAGTACTAGTACTCACAGTTGGAAGAGCCTTGGTGCGAAATCAAAAACTGTACAAATATCATGAATCTTCTTCCATGCTTGTTCTTTCATAGTTCTATTCCAATATATGAAAGACTTGGTGTCATGGAATTCCAGTTAGGCATAAACTGCATTTATTAACTAGAAAAGTCGCATTACCTGCGATAATGCTAGTGTGAATGCAGTTTTGCTTAATGCGGTTGTTCTAAATCGCGTAAATTGCTTAAATTTGCAGTAATTGCTTAAATTGTATAACATGCATTAAGTGTTTAAAGTGTATAAAGTGTGTAAAGTGCTTAAATTGCATTAATTTGCACAAACTGTATTAATAGCTTAAATTGCGTAAAATTGTGTAGTTGTGTAAAGTTGTGTTAAATTTGTGTAACTTGTATAATTGTAAGAATGTGTAGTAAAAGCATGAATTTCCTGAATATGCTGGATGTGTAAAATTGCCTAAAATGCTGAATTTGCTTAAAATTTGCTCAGATTGTGTAAAATTGTGTAAAGTCGTGTTAAATTGTGTAATTTTGTGTAACTTGCATGAATTTTCACAATGCTGGAAGTACAAGCATGAATTTCTGGACATGCTGAATGTTTTAAATCGCTTAAATTGCATAAAGTGTGTAATTTGCAGGAATTTGTAAAAAAAATCCTATTAGTTATAATGGGGCTGAAAAAATGCACAAATTGTGTAACTACGCAAAAACTGTGAAGTGCACAACTACTAATAATACAAGCAGTAATGTCCTTAACGAGCTGAACGTTTTGATACCAAAATTGTGTAAATCGCATAAAGTGTGCTTGAGTTTGTACGTGTCAAAAAACGTACGGAAGAAAACGTAAATGAAGAATCTCAATAGTGTGAATGCATTGAATGCATTCACACAATTAGTCCTTCATGGTCAATGTTACGTCCTGCTGCTGCTTGACCTTTTTTCCATCCAGTCCTTCAGCTCACCTGGCAGGTTTGGTCAATGTCCCTTGATTGGTAACTGCTGGCTATTTAAGACAGATGAGGCCACACCAGAGCAGGCAGGGGGCAAAGCTGCAGGCTGCGGTTCAGTTGGAGTGGTGCTCGTTTGGTTTTTTCTCTTTTATCCTCTTTTGTCCTCAGCAATCTTAGACTGCTGGGTTTAGTTATGTTAGTTTGGGGTTGAACCTTGGTAGTCCTGATTTGCGGGCTTTGTTTGTTTGTTTTCTTTAGAAAGTTTTGGTTAGGCAGCCATTAGCTGGGAGCTACTGACTCCGATGGTCGACATTGCTGGGTCAGCAGTCTCCCTGACTTATTTCATTTTTGGTCAAGGTTCCAACTCTCTTTTGGTTTGTCTTTTTAAACCAACACCCTAATTATATTTTGTTTTTTTTCACCTCAGGACACATGGTTTTGTCTATTTAATAAACTGTGATCTTTTTATTTTTGCTTGTTATTGACCCCTATTGTGACAGGTACAGAATAAATCCATCTTAAGGTAAAGCCTTAGTCTCAACTGCCCTTCAGAGGGGATACGGGCTGTCTTAGGCAACAAATAGGTTAACCTGTATGGGGTGCGCAGATTGCCCATGAGAAATATCAAAGTCGTAGACCGCTGGTGAGCTCATAGAGCAAAAATATCCATGCACATGTTTTTCTACTGGCATGTGAGCAACAGGTCGCAATTATACTACACCCAAGGGTAAAGTTCGATTCCCGCCTTGCCTGGCCATGTGACGAAGTGTCCTTGAGATAGACACTGAGCCTTGCATTGCCTCTGATGGAAGGTTGGTGCCAGTATTTGGCATCACTGTGTAAATGTGTGTTAATGGCGTCTCTTAAGGTGGCCGTAGATCCTCTAGAGAACTGTAAGAGCACCTGCTCTCCCCTTAAGATGTAGCCGCTTCTCTCTACGACCTTCTACGTCCCAGACAACCCAAAAATCAGCATCACCTGAAAAGGTCAACCCCCATAATCATCATCAAGGCTCCTGCATGGGAGACATGCCCCTTCCCAGTGCATAGAGCCGACCAGGAGGACTAGGTTTTTCCAATATTGTCGGTCTTATGCCAGAAGTTCAGCATCCTTCATAGTAACCCCGGAATGACATCTGTCCGTCAATCGGTTTCGTAAGAAAGAAGTTTCCCCTGGTTGGGTTGTTAGCCATCTGCAGGACAGTTGTATGGTGGGGCTGCCACCTTACAGCGTTCTGACACGCTGCGGGTCTATGTAAGGTTGCATGTGACTAAAGCTGTGAGATGCTCATGTCTTGGAAATGTAAGAACAAAAACAGTCGAGCTCTGTTCTACATATTTGAGTTTACTTCAAACATTTACTTCAAGAATTTTCTTGTCAGCCAAGCATTTTCTTCCTGCTGCCCTTAAAGTAAAGCTGAAACAGAGACGATAAAACTGTGGCACCAATATTCCAGAACATTCTAGTACTTTGTGTCCATCTGGCCCCCATGGCTCGCTGTTAATCATTTCATAAAACACACTTTCATTTCTGGCTCAAACACTGACAAATTCTCTGTTTTGTGTCATTGTTATTGCTGGTCACAATCTACAACACTTAATCAAACATTTGTAATAAATTACTTATTTAATATTTCCTGTCCTTTCTCCCTGCGTGTCCTTTCGCTAATGTAAAGCTCAGGGTCGTCCAGGGATAGAAAAAGCGGAACAAACCACCCACACCTTCCTGTGGGAATCTCAGTGCAGGTGAAAGACGTTCAGATATTTCCAAGCAGCTAAAGCTTTTAGCAGACGGCTATTATGTGATAATGTGCCTAAGAGTGACTGCTCTCAAATGCGTCATTTTGTCATTTAAATCACAATTTCTACTTATGCAAAGAGTGTATAAAACCACATATTTACCATTTTATCTGCTTAAGAATCACTCGATCTGATGTGATTTTATACCAGTAAGGAATCCTAAAGCTGTGGACTGAAAACAGAAAAAAATAATAGATTTCTATGCCAGCAACAGAGCAAATGGATTGAAATACTTTGTGGTAATGATTTGTCCATGAACCCAGTTTGGCTTGTCCTCTTTTGAATACAGCTTTTGGATAAAAGCAAAATCCTTCAAAATAGACTTCTGTAATTCTCAGAAGCTGCATCCCTTTTTTCCTCAAAGCTGCAACAATGACAACAAACCTGAACGGCAATGAGGGAGTCATTTATTAATGTCATCTGCTACATTACAGCAGCTTAAACAGTGATCTTTCAAATATGCAACTTGGATCTCTTCTGTGGTTTGGGGAGGAGGATGCTTCCGTCTGCCGTCTGTGAAGGTAATATTTAGCTGAGTTCACTCGACAGCTGCTGCCGAACAGCTCAGCCTTCTGCTGCTGCTTCTGAATAATACACACTTACAGTAAAATATGTTAACCTTCGGAGGGAGCACGCCGGATGATTATCCACAGATGAGCTCACTTTCCTGACTTCTTAATACCCCATCATTGTTATTATCAAACTTTTTGAGAACACTTTTGTTCAAGAGATCACCAAAGAGGACACCGAAAATGACACCAAATTCTAATCTAGATTTTTTTTTTTTTTTATTATTTCACCGGCTAATATTGGACAAATATGCAGGAGTATTAGCAATTTATGAGCACAATTAAACTTTGATCAAAAGGATTTTCTTTAATATATGGATATATATTTGACTAGCTAAGTCATTTAAATATGGTAGAACTGATTAGGTGTATTTTGAAAATCCATAGTGCTTAAGAAGCTATATTAAAGCATTTGGGCCAAGCTTTGGATCACTCTGATATTAATCTACAGCCAACATACAGCTATGCAGCCAGTGTATAGCCTCACTTCCTCTTTCAGTAAAGTAAAAACTCAATAAAAAAAAAATTACAGTCAAATTTGATTGATATGTATTCAAAAGTTTACGTCCGCACTGTTTATCTATGCTTGTTTTAAATTAAAATCTTTTTATTTTCTTTTAATTTTATTTTAATGATTTGAATGATGATGAATGACATTTTTACTATTTCTTTTGATTGTTTCTTTTAATGCTTTATGTAAAGCACTTTGAATTGTCTCTGTAAATGAAATGTGCTATACAAATAAACTTGCCTTGCCATTGATTTTTTTTTTTTTGTTACGGTATTTGCCAGCCACTTAATACCTGCAAATAATTATAATATGAAATCAAACGCAAAATTGTACATTAAGAACATTTATTTTTAACCCTTTGGAACCTAGGGTCTGAAACTCAGTCTAAATTAACTTAATTTACCTCTGTATTTTCAAATTGGAAGACTACCTGCTTGCTTATTTGGTAAAATTTTAACTAGGCACAACCTCTTCTACATGACACTACCTTAATTTCATCATTTTTTCATGTTATAGTCACACACTAGACATCAAATCACAAAAAACCTGAAAATTCCATCTGGAAAAAAGGATTCATTTTGCTGTGGAAACCCCAAAAATGTTTAACAAACTGTTTTTACAACATAGAATTGACGTTTTAGGTATAATTTTATAAAAAAAACAACAAGAATAAGATTTGTCAACAAACTAATCAATATGTTTTTGAATGAAAATCCCAGAAAATCCAGGCTAAAGTCACAACAGGTAGCCCAAAAATAAAAAAATTATCTATTTTACATTTTCCTGGAATTCCTTTATTTTCTTTTTTTCAGCTTTTTCTTTTTTCTCATAAATTTTCTTTAGTGTGTTTGTGAAAAACAGTACAACTTTTTTTTTT